>NW_027509236.1:412500-415705 GCF_048541705.1 Temnothorax americanus
TGTTTAAATAATTCGATAGGCATTATGTAGGGTAAACGGTACAGTAATTGACATTTACATGACATATTTGTACCGTAGAAGACAAACTACTCGCACAATGAATCATAAAGTACTTATGTAAAGTAATCAAAAAGAAATGTCGTCTTCAGTATCTTACAATTAATCGCGCGATGAACAGTTCATCTATTATGGGTACAAATATAACAGTGTCAATCACCTTATGCTGTCAATTACTGTATCGTTTACCCTAATTATATAAAAGTCATTGTAATCGAATCACACACACACACACACACGCACACACACGCGCACACACGCGCACACACACGCACACACGCACACACACCACCTACCACACACACACACGCACACGCACATATTTGATCACATATATATTATATTGAGGTTAGAAAAACTGTCACGGAATAAGTTTATATTATCAATGTATCAAAGTGACATAAATACACTTACCTAAAATTTAACACATATTGTAAAAATTTAGTTAATTGAATAGTTGAATAAAGGGTTACATAGATTACATGAATAAAGGATTTACATATATTAGATTACTTCTTATCGCCACTGTGTCCGATCCGCACTGTGTCCGTTTCCTACTGTGTTCGATCGACACTGTGTCCGATCCACACTGTGTCCGATCCACACTGTGTCCGATCTGCACTGTGTCCGATTGCAACCACCGTGTGTCCGATCGACACTGTGTCCAATCGACACTGTGTCCGATCCGCACTGTGTCCGATCTGCACTGTGTCTGATTGCAACCACCGTGTGTCCGTTTCCTACTGTGTCCAATCGATATTGTGTCCGATTCGCACTGTGTCCGATCCGCACTGTGTCCGTTTCCTACTGTGTCCGATCGACACTGTGTCCGATCCGCACTGTGTCCGATCTGCACTGTGTCCGATTGCAACCACCGTGTGTCCGTTTTCTACTGTGTCCGATCGATACTGTGTCCGATCCGCACTGTGTCCGTTTTCTACTGTGTCCGATCGACACTGTGTCCGATCCGCACTGTGTCCGATCCGCACTGTGTCCGATTGCAACCACCGTGTGTCCGTTTCCTACTGTGTCTGATCGACACTGTGTTCGATTCATTCAACCTGCTGTGTCCGATTTATTCTGTGCGCAACTGGGACGCTCCCGTCGCCGGCGGGTTCTACGAATACGAGTTACATCGCGTTGCTAATCCCGACGTGCATCTCGTTGAAAAAGTTTTGCGTAAAAGGGGGGATGAGGTTTATGTAAAGTGGTTAGGATTTGATAATTCACATAATTCATGGATACACATGAATAATGAATTGTAAAAGTTTATTACAATATAAAAACATATGGTAATTATATACTTTAGGGGAGACACCTCCGATGACCTTGATCTTGACATATTTTGTCAAGGTCACCCTCCTGAGTGACCTTCAGAAGGTTTTAACCGTCGCTCGTTTTTTATTAAAAAGTTATAAAGAAAAAAGTTTTAAAAATATAGCAGTTATTTTAAGTACTGAGAGGCATAAACGATTAATATTACGTTTTTTTTTTAAAGCAGAGAATACTTTATTTTGCGAGAAAGTCGCTGCTTTACCAAAACACAACATTTAAAGCAGTAAATTGGTGATAAATTGAAGTCTTTTTGTTAAAGCAGAGAATACTTTATTTTGCGAAAAAGTCGCTGCTTTACCAAAACACAACATTTGAAGCAGTAAATCGTTGATCACTAACCTATATATGCACCTATATATGCTATATTTTCCAAACGTTTTTTGTTAATAATTTTTTAACGAATAGCGAGCGACGGCTAAAAATTTCTGAAGGTCACTCGGGGTCATGACCTTGACAACATATATCAAGCTCATTGAAATCGGTGAAATCGCCAAACTTCTTGTTAATAACTTTTTAATAAAAAACGAGAGACGGCTAAAACCTTCTGAAGGTCACTCAGGAGGGTGACCTTGACAACATATGTCAAGGTCAAGGTCATCGGAGGTGCCTCCCCTAAAATATATAATTACCAAACATATTATACATACAAAAATGAGTCATTTATTTTCATACATATCTAAATGTAATTACAATATATATTTACGATGGCATTTTATAATGCCCCCATGGCGGCGTCTCGGTAGAACCGGGTATAATGTATTGCTTATTGTCGTACGGACTTAGAGCTATTTTTGTTTCGGACAAGGTGTACAATTTGTGTTGTTTGGATCTTATGCACGCCTGCTGTGATTCTTAAAGGCCAACCATTTGTCGTCATCGCTCGGTAACTTGATCGCGCAGTCGTTCATCTCCCGACAGTCGACGGTGTAGGCTTTCAATTTCTCGCTCGTGTAGAAATAGTGCAAACATCTGTAAATAATAAAATTTTTTATATATCTTTTACGTAAAAATTATTTTTGTTATTTATTAGGATGTATACTGACCGATCGCAAAAGTATTTCCGACCACGGTGCCTGTTGATTTGCGAGCTCACGAGGCGGGAGCTTAATCCATGCAAAATGTTTCACGTTATCATCATGCACGTACAGCAGATTTACATGTCTGTCCATCTTTCGATCAGTAACCCGTATTGGCAGGATTGCAAGTTCCATGTTTTTTTTCTCGATGCTAAACACGTTGATGGAGATGTCGTTGTGATTTTCAAAATTTTTAATTTGATTCAACGTCATTGGAAGCTCAATGTCCGTAAGATTTAGCACCGACGTGTAATGTGGATACGACGATTCCCGTTCTGCATTTCTTTGGGCTGGATGCAGAGCAGCCACCACTGACCATGTGAAACATGCATTGTCTATTGATTGCACGTTGATCACCGCTCTCTTCAATTTAATTTCTCGCGGTATTTCTACAAAACACATGTTATTACACGATCTTTTTTCTAACACAATATGTTGTACTCACGACTTCCAATTCTCGACTACTGAGCGTATCCCCCAGATTCGTCATTTTATATCCTACCAATGCATCGTTTGATTTTTTATCGAAAAATGTACGAGTAGATATATCAATAAGAGATCTACCCCGGGAGCTCCGAGGGGGGAGCGGGGCGAGGGGAAGGACTCGCGGCCGAGGGGTCTGCCGGGGGGGGAGGACGACTTGTTCGCGGCCGAGGGGACTGCCGGGGGGGAGGACGACTTGTTGGCGAGGGGTCTGTCGGGGGGGGAAGGACGACTCGTTGGTGAGGGGGAGCGTG
>NW_027509237.1:0-90000 GCF_048541705.1 Temnothorax americanus
AAATATGTTTTTCCTAAATTTTTTTATTAAAAGTTTTAAAAACCATTAACCAAAATTTAATATTTTGGTTTTTTTAAAAAGATACAAATTAATTATCAAAATTTTCTTTTTTTCCCTTTATTTTTTCTTGTTCGTTAAGGGGGGTTAAACCCCTTGTCTATAAAATCCCCATTTAGCATATAAAAAAGTGAAAAAAAAAGGATACATTATAAAAACCCCAGAAATTTTTATTAAAATTTTTTAAATCTCTGAGTAAAGTTTTAAAAAAAAAATTGTAAACTTGAACTCGTTTTTTTAAAACGAAAGAAAGACAGAAAAAAATAAAATGTTTTGCTTATAACAAAAAAAAATTTTTTAAAAATTTTTTTTTAATTAAAAAAAAAAAAAAATTTCTGAGACAAAATTTTTTTGAAGATAATCTTTTAAAAATTTAAAGGGAAAAAAAAAATTTAATTTTCGAATTCCTTTTACGAATTTTTAAAAAGTACCCTACGCTTTATTTGTTGAAAAGTGAAGGTGTAACTTATATCTGATCAAAAGGAAAAATTGTGTGCCGATTAGAATACAATTTTTTAAACCCCCAAATTAAAACTATTTTAACACCATGCTTACCACGATGGGGGCTTTGGAAATTTTTCCCAAAACGGGGTTTTAAAGGGGAAAAATTAAATGGCGGGAAATCCTGAAAAATGACAGGTCAAAATTTTCAAATAAATATGAAACCCCAAATTTTTAAAAAAAAATATCTAGTAATACTAAATTTTGGGGAAAAACGAAAATACAAAAACAGTCTTGAAAGGTTTTTCTTTTTTATCAAAGTATGGGGGTTTTTTTCTTTTGTTAGTCAGATAAAAAAGAGAGGAGGGAGAGGGGGGAGGGGGAGAATTTTTTTATTTTAAAATTTTTGGGGGTTTTTAAGGAAAAGGGTTTGATGGCTTCATGGGGGGGAAATGGGAGGGGGGTTTTTGGAAAAAGGGGCCCTAGCTTTTTAAGTAGGGGAAAAAAAAGGGGGGTTGCCTGATTGTCCCCGGTGCGTTTTAAGGGGTGTCTTTTTCACACGTTCAGCCGTGGCCGTCTAGCGACGAAAAATCAAGCAATTTTTTTTTAAAATTAAAAATTTTTTTACAAAATTTCGGAAAAACCTTTCCCCCTTTTTTTCGCTTTTAAAAATTTTTTTAAAAAATTTTTAAGTTACTGTGAAAATTTTTTTTTCCCTTTCTTTTTCTTTTTTTTTTTGCCTTTTTTTCCCTTCTGAAAGTATATGCAATATAAATTTCCCAAAAAAAAATATGTTAAAAATGCCCCAGTTTCAGGGCATTTTAATTGTTGTTCTGGAATGCAAAATAAAATTTTTTGAATTTTTGGGAATTTTTACCGTCCCCTTTTAAAAAAAATCTAACCCAAAAATTTTTATTTTTTTAAAAAAAATTTTTTTGGGGAGTTTTTTTTTTAAAAGGGGGGGGTAAAAAAATTCCCAAAAAAATTTCCCCCCAAATTTTTTTTGGGGTTCCAAAAACCCCAAATTTAAAATTTCAAAAAACTGGGGCTTTTTTTTAAAAATTTTTTTAGGGGGGTGTTTTTGCTATATTTTTAAAAAAGAAAAAATTTCCCAAAAAAAAAAAGAAAAAGAAAAGGAAAAAAAATATCACTTTTAAAATTAAAATTTTTAAAAAAAAATGACCCAAAAAAAAAGGGAAAGGTTATTTCCCTTTGGAAAAAAAATTAATTTTTTAAAAAAAATTGGGGTTGTTTTTTTTTGTTGCTGGGGTGCCAGGTTTTTAAAAAAAGTGAACACAGCACGCATTATACGCACGCGGCGCCCCCAAAAACAGAAAAAACCCCCTTCTTTTTCCCCTATTTAAAAGTATTTTGGGGGGGTTTTTTCCCAAACCCCCCCCGTCCCACTATCCCCCGGGAAGCATCGAACCTCCTTAAAAACCTTATTTTAACATAAAAAACTCTTCTCTCTCTTCTCTTCCTCTCTCTTTTTTAAATTTGAAAAACAAAAAAACCGGGGGCGGGGGAATTTTTTGGGTAAAAAAGGAAAAATTTTCAAGACGGGATGTTTTCTCGTTCTTACCTACACATTTACTATTAGCAAAAATTCTTTTTTTTAAATAATTGATACCTATTTTTTATGATGTTAGCCCCCTTTTATTTTTCAAACCCGGGGGCATTTGGGGGCTTTTTCTCCAAAAACCCGTATTGAAAATTTTCCCCCAAAAACCCCATTTTGGTAAGCATGTGTTAACCATATAGCTAATTGTTCTAAAAGTTGTATTCTAATCGGCACACAATTTCAATATTTCGATTCAGATAGTAAGTTACACCTTCACTTATTTCAACAAATATATAGCGTAGAGGTACGTTTAAATAATTCGTAAGAAGGAATTCGAAATATACATTTTTGTTCCTCTAATTTTGAAAAGATTATCTTCTAAAAATTATTGTCATCAGAAATTTAGTTCTTTTAATAAATATATTTAAATACATTTTATTATTGTTATAAGCAATAACATTGCTATTATTGCTGTCTTTTCTTTCGTTGTCATAAAAACGAGTTCAAGTTTACAATTTTATCTTAAAATCTTGTACTCAGAGATTTCAAATTTCTAAGTAAAAAGTTTCTGGTTTTATATATAATGTATCCTTTTCTTTCACTTTTTTTATATGCTAAATGATATATATGATAGACAATGTTCTACGCCGCTTTAACGAACAAGATAAGTAGAGGAAAATGAGAAAATTTTGATAATTAATTTGTCATCTTATAAAGAGACACATAACATATTAATATTATTGTGTTAATGGTTTAATAACATTTTATTATACTAAATACATTTAGGATAATAAACCATATTTTACATATGGTAATGTTTATTGTTGTATTGTGTTAATTGTGTTATGAGTCATAACACGGTTTAGTTTTGGCACGGCAGTCATTTTAACAGATATGCCTCATGATTTTACATATAAACCACAAACCATTACTTTGAAATTTTATTTAACAAAGAAATCTTTTGTACAGATACATGCAACGAATTTTGGCATGGAACCCTTCATACTATTATTAAAGAGCCTACTATTTCTTATTGCGACAACGCTAGCTATCGACGAAAATTCAAGAAATAATAATAGTTTAACAGATATGGAAGCCGTTTATCGAACGATGTAATACCGCTCCACTATGAAATCTATTTAGATCTACATGACACATATGGTAATATTTTATCTCGCGGTGAATGCAAAATTTCCATTCTGATCAACCGTCCAACGCGAGATATAAGTTTTCACACAGACAGATCGCATATACGGGAATTAAAATTTGATCAAATGAAATCTGCAAATAGTACAGCAACGTACAATGTTAAAACTGACATCTGTACCTTCTGTTTCGCAGAGGAATTATCTGGTTATTACGACCTGTATTTAACATATACCAATGTAGTAACAAAGGATGACAGTAACAAGGGAAGCATCTTCAGAACATCATTCATAAATCATAAGGGAGATAAATTGTGAGTAAAAATTGAAATGCTGCAGGTATATTGTTAAGCAATGCGTTGCGAATACTTTACTACAAATTACTATTCTCTGCAAACCACTTCCGATATCTCCTTACTTGTCGTAAATTAAGACATACGATAAACATTAAATCATAAAGATATTATAATACATAATAAAATAAACCAATTAAATGGTGTTTTTGTAAAATTTACAAAAACTTGACATTTAATTTAATATAGTTACACAGTAATAATAAATATCTAATAATAAATGTCTATTAGTAAGAAAAGCATATCAAGAAACATTTCAACTACATTGCAGCAACGTTGTAACGTTAATACAATATAGTTGAAATGGTTCTTAATGTTTTTTTGTTTACCGGATAATAATAATAATCTGTAATAAAGCACGAAATAATCTGTCCAGATAGCAACGTATCTGCATTGTTGCTGGCATATTGCCGGCAACATAGTATGTGTTGCTATCAGAATTGTGGCAACTGAGTCCGCATTTGTCGGCAAGTTGATGCCTTCACAATATAACAATTTTGTATGGCAATTTGCTAGCAACTTGTCGGTAATTTATGCTGCAGTCTAAAAACGTCTGATTCAAAATTCGAGCTGTTGCTGTCATGTTGTTGTAATAATTCATAGAATCACACAATGCTGTCATATTAAGTAAATTTGATATGCTGCTCTCTTGCCGATAAATTGCTGGCAATACATATATTGTTGCCTGCGTGTTGCTTCAAATATTAAATTACTCGAAACCATTTGAAGTAAATATACGGCAAGTTGCCAGTATCATAAGCAATCACAGGTTTGCGCAATTTTACTCAGACACGCTTGGCTATCTGGGTGCTTTTTCATGTATGTTTTGCTAAATTTCAAGACCGCAAAGACTGTCAAAGATATAGTTTTTTATTAAAGTTAAATAAAAATTAAGAATTAAATGCTAAAAATTTTTTAAATTCTTACCATGATTGAGAAGTTTATATTGGATTTGTATATTACACGCTGTATGACAAATTAACAATTTATTTTAATGGAAACACAAACATGATGTGTTATATTTGCATTTACATTGTTGAGTAAAAAATTGTACATACCTTGCATGTAAGTTACATGTAACTTAGTGTTCGCTGGAATATTACAATAGAACAAAACTGAAATTGATTTTGAAATAGCGTATAGAAAGGCTAAAGTGTATATTCCTCGACTTTTAATAATCACAGTAATTGAATATTTATAGTTGTCTAATCGTTAATATGTGACAGATGGATATAGTGGTGACAAATCTGTGGCCAATGGGAGCTCGACGATTATTTCTTTGTTGGGACGATCCGGTATTTCAGACGAATTTTAGCATTATGATAAAACATCCTCAAAAGTTTACAAAATTTTGTCGAATATGCCAATTCAAGAAACATATAATACTTATGATACTGACATATAGACACTTTTTAAGAAAACTTTTCAAATACCCACTTATCATGTCTCAGCAGTATTGTTACCATATTTCTGTTCTATTAAAATACATGATATTCACAATTTAATTGTACTCAAATGGGAATTAATAACTCCTCACTTTCATTACATAAAATTTACATTTCTCTTTCTTGAAAAAATCACAAAATATTTCAAATCGCAAAGGATGTATTTGCAAAATTTAAAGCATTTATCGCATGTCGCAATACCTGGTTTTCAACATGATGCCGTTTCAAAGGGACTCATTTTTTATAGGTAATAATAAATACAGAAAGAAATATTTATTAATATTATAAATTAATATAATGAGCAGACGCTGGTCCACAAAGGGCAGTTCCGCCAATGATGATAAATAAAATAAAATCTTATATATTTACCTATAGTAAAAATTTTTCAGTTTAACATTGAACATAAAAATACTTATTTCCTCAGATTTAATTGCTGCATAATATATTTATATTAACGCAGAATATATATATTATAAATATGACTATAATTGCGTCGTAAAAAATAGCGCAAAATTGTTTAGTCTATGAGATAACACCCCCCTTTTTCCTAGAAAAATGTTGTTTACGACGAACATTTCCCGACAGGTTCGATGCGTCATCGACAAAACACGCTCCCAACGCAGTGCGCTATCGAGTTAGTCTTACCCATTGTACGTCGCCTAGCGGCGTCGTTGCGAACGACGGACCCCGCGGCGCAACCGCGGACCTCCACACGGCCTCCGCGGACCCCCGCGGACCCCCACGCGGACCCGCAGCGCGACAGCGAACGCGATCGCGGACCCTCTCCCCCCGTGCCATAGTGGGGCCAAATCCCGAAAAACTGGCCAAAACCTAAGAAATGAAAATTTGATTCGGGGAATTTTGACTGGTGGGATGGGTAGAAGGGTGTTTGGTGCATCCAATTGTAAAAGGAAAAGACCCTATCCTCATACCTGCGTCTGTGAACTCAGTTCAAAGTTAGCCTTCGTTCAGAGCGCACGCATCGCGTAACAAAAGAAAGAAAATTACGGTATATTATATATCGGATAGCTTGAAAGTGAAGTGTTCGATTTTAATTCTACGACATGGAAATAACTCCTGCAGGTATGTAGAAAATGTTTTTACACTAATATAACCTATAAATTTAATTTTTATTGTGTTGAAACAAGGCATAATTCTGCCTTACAAAGACAATATAATTTTATAAACTTCTATTTTCAACTGGATGGAAAGTTATATATTCCGCTATATTCCGCGAAAATCTAAATTTAGGGCTTTAGTTCACTTTATTATCTTGCGAAATTCACAAAAATTAGCTGCCGAGAGCTGCCTATCATGCTGTTTTTTCGCTTATTATCGCTACGTTGCTCATTTGCGACTTGTCAATCGTTTCGCTTCAGGACAATGACTCGGCTTGAAAATGCTTATGTTCTTTTGTTCTTTTAGTAATTCTATCCTTAATAATAACAAATCATACAATATACATATCCCGGATCGATGTTTACGTCGATTAGTGTTTTCGATAAATCGCGCTCTATTATCCAAAACGTTTAAATCTATATATTTACAGTTACTTCATTTTTATTTTATTTCGGTTTATTTTAATGTTCTAAGTTTTCATATTCAAATCAGTTTTTTAAATTTTGTATGCTTTTATTACAGGATCTAGTGATCAACAATTTTTACAATATACTCAAAAGGAAGTTTTTATAATCGTCAGAAATCATTTAAAAGACGAAT
Source organism: Temnothorax americanus (assembly GCF_048541705.1). NCBI lineage: Eukaryota > Metazoa > Arthropoda > Insecta > Hymenoptera > Formicidae > Temnothorax > Temnothorax americanus. The sequence continues at coordinate 6,722 of NW_027509237.1, forward strand.
TAAATATTATAATAGAACACCTGGAAAAAAAATTTTTCGAAAAAAGTGGACGTTCCGTACAGGTACGTGAAGATATGAGAGCGTCCTTTTCCACATTATTCTATAAAATGAGAACCATGTGGCAAAAGGTCAATAGGACAGAGGGGATCTTTTTCAAAAACTACTAGAAATGGCTTAGTGAACCCGTATTCTTTCCACTACCTGCTATTTTTCAAAAGACACCGACCAATAAAAGCGGTCGCCCTTCCTCGGAATTTGTGTTTTGCAGTGAAAGATTAAAACGAAGGAAGACCGAAGGAATTCGTACAACATCGACCTCAAGCGAATTAGCATCAGAAAACTGCCACAGAAGAAACTAAAAAGTTTATCACGGGAAGCTGTAGAGCTATTACTCTCACCTACTGTTGCAACCAAAACCGAATCTGGAACTACGTTTGACACCGATTCGGAAGTTGATTCTGAATCTGGGGTGGATTCCTACTCTGACAGTGATTCCGATTAATTATCCTTAGTAATATTTTTTGTCAAATAAATATATTTTATTTTTTAATGTATTAATTTAAACTAAATATAATTGTGTCTTTCTTACAGTGACTGTTGCAACCGAAACGGAATACGGCTCTACGATTGACACGATTTGGATCTACGATTCGGAAATTGATTCTGACGTAGATTTGATTCCGATTCTGACGCGGACTTAATTCTGATTCTGACGTGGATTCCGATTAATTATCTCCAGTAATGTTTTTAAATCATGTTTTATCTTTTGATCACTATCGTTCTAACATTATTTTATATACATATATATATATTTGCTTAGTTGTGCTAGTATCGAGCCTATAATTTTTTCTTTATTAAAAAAATTTACATATTTTTCACACATGCGTTCACCATATTAAATGCCATTTTGCTTACAGTAATTTTGGCTTGAGATTTGTAATCAGCGACCTCAAAAACCCCTGTATACTAATTTTCATTAAAGTCTGATATTTTTTTCACATGTGTGACCGCCATATTGGATCCGCCATTTTGTTCACAATAATTTTAACTTTGGATGTGTAATCAGCGACCTTGAGAACACTTGTATACTAATTTTTATTAAAGTCTGATATTTTTTTTACATGTATGACCGCCATATTGGATCCGCCATTTTGTTCACAATAATTTTAACTTTGGATTTGTAATCAGCAACCTCGAAAACCATAGTATACCAATTTTTGCTCGATTCTAAGTTTATTTGAGGTTTTGGCCAGCTTTTCGGGATTTGGCCCCACTGTGCGTGCGGACCAGCGGCGCGGACCAGCGGCGCGGACCAGCGGCGCGGACCAGCGGCGCGGACCAGCGGCGCGGGTGAGTCATCCCGGTGAGTCATCCAGGTGAGTCATCCCGGTGGTATGCCAAGGTCACCCCTTCCCCTCGTAATCCGATTTCCCTTGTGTAACCCGATACCCCCCCTCCCCCTCAACCCGCGAAATTCGATACCCCTATGTAACGCGACACCCCCTCTCCCCCTCACCACCGCGAAATCCGATACCCCTGTGTAACCCGACACCACCCCCTCCCCCTCACCTCCGCGAAATCCGATACCCCTGTGTAACCCGACACCCCCCCTCCCCTTCACCCCCGCGAAATCCGATACCCCCCCTCCCTCACCCTCACCCCGTAATCCGATACCCCCCCTTCTTTCACCCCCCCCCTCGGAGCCCCCGGATTGGAACCCGCCTAGTATAACTACTTACTTTCGTAGTAACTTACGATAATTCCTTCGCGTAAACGAGATTTTCCTTCGCGTAAACGAGATTTTGTAGTAACTTGCGATAATTTACTCCGCGTAAACGTATGATATATCATAAGTTACTACAGAAGTAACGCTTGCGTAAACGTAGTAATAGGTGCTTAACCATATGCATAAAAAACGGATTAGTCTATTTCCTTATGCACATGTATATGGATTAATCATTTCTCTTATGTTTATGTTTTTCTGCCAGATTCGGTCGTTTCGTGCAAAAACGCGTCGAATGAGCCTAAATTCATCGTTTTTTGTGCTGCTGTAGCTAAACTGAAAAATTACCGATATTTATTGTGGAATTTTTGTACAAAGCAAATATTGTCGTCACGTATACCAAAAATTAACAAGAATATTAATTTTTTCTCGTTTTCGATATAAATTCGACCACCATGACCTAGATTTTGATGCGTACTTTAATTCTAGACAAGAATTTTGCATTTCTATAAAACCAATTAAAAGATTAGTGCTAAGAAAAAAAGCCGGTATTACAGACGGCTTTAGGATCCCCTTAAGCGGGGAACACAGGCTTTTGCATAAAGCTGGATTTTCACGAGCCGCTGAAACCGACTGTTCGAGCGACAAAACGGATCACGTGACGACGTTTGTACCATACAAACGTCGTCACGTGATCCGTTTTGTCGCTCGAACGGTCGGTTTCAACGGCTCGTAAAAATCCAGCTTAACGCATAATACGTAAGCATAAGAAAACTGATTGGTCTATTTCCTATGGACCAATCAATTTTTTATGCTTTCGCATTATGCGTTATGCAGAAGTGTGTGCTCCCCGCTTTACATTGTATTACCACCGCTGCTGGAAATGAAGGTTCTCTACGTTTGGCAGAAAGTGCCGCTAATGAATTTTTTAGTCGATTCTTATGAATCAAGCTTGAATTCGATGTCTAGTAGGGGCGGAATTCATATCCCAGGTTGCCGATGACGAGGTCCACATAGTGCGTTCTGTAGTTTTCGGTGTTTACGTGTATTAATACCTTGAATTCGATGTCCACGTGTCCCAGGTTGCCGATGACGGGATCCAGATAGTGCGCTTTATAGTTTTCGGTGTCCAGGTGTAATCGTACGTTGAATTTGATGTCTAGGTGTCCCAGGTTGCCGATGACGAGGTCCACATTGTGCGCTCCGTAGTTTTCGGTGTCTACGTGTATTAATAACTTTAAATCTGAACTATGTGGACTATGTGGACCTCGTCATCGGCAACGTGGGGCACCTAGACATCGAAATCAACGTATTATTGCACCTGGACACCGAAAACTATGGAGCGCACTATCTGGAACCCGTCATCGGCAACCTGGAACACGTGGACATTGAATTTAAGGTATTAATACACCTGGACACCAAAAACTATAGAGCGCACTGTGTGGATCTTGTTATCGGCAACCTGGGACACCGACATCGAATTCAAGCTTGATTCATAAAAATCGACTTAAAAATTCCCTAGCGGCAGAATTAAAATTATGTCATGACATAATAAAAATTCGCTGAATTAAAATTATGTATAGACATAATAAAAATTGGACGAATAATAGTAACCTTTCGAAAGTAAAAATTTTAAGCTTAAAATTTAAATTTTATTTATTTTTAACAAAGTTACAGCTGCTCGAATTTTGCCTATTTTTAAAAATAAATTTAGTGTTCCTTCAATTTTTGTGAGAAATGTATAATTTACTTTTACTTAAATATTATTAATTTTTATGTATTTGTTGTTATTGCTAATTTTGTGAATAATTAAAAAATAAAAAATAAAAATGTTTTGCAGATCCTTGCTTAACACTACAAAATAGGTGATATCAGTACAAAATTACCTTTTTCAAAAAAAGTAAAAAAAGTGCCAAGTACACGCAATGTATTTTGTAAATTCAAAAAACTAACCTAAGTGGTAGCTTTATATATTTTTCACAAAATTATATTATTTAACTTAACTCAAGTGACATATGTATTTCAAAATAAAGATGTAAAATCTTTAATTTCTTCTTCACAAAATTATATTACCTAACTTAACTCAAGTGACATGTATCTAACCTAAAGTGGTAGTGTTTGCACAAGCCGGCGCACGAGCCTGGCCTCGTGATTTAGATGAGGAAGGAACAAATATAACGAAACTGTGTATGGAGAGAGAAATTGTGTACCGTAATTTATTTATCGAAAGAAACTTATAAGTGGCAGAAATAGTCAAAGAATACTAACATTTGTTGCATGGGTAAGGAAAACTGCTAAAAACCTTACCAGTATTCGTACAATAAAAATAGTTAATCGCAGTTTGATTTTCGCGTAATCAATATAAAAGTATAATTCGGTATGTGAAATGATAATAAGCTGTACAAAATATAAGATGAAAGAAAATTATTAGTATAGAACAGTCCTTTCTTTTGAGCTATGTTAACTGTAATATAGATTCACTAATGTAATTCTATCATGTGACAAGATTCTTTATAAAAAGAATTGTAATAGTATGCTCGCATATAATTTATCTTGACGTAGTTAAGCTCAGAACTAGTTGTTATTTATCAAAGAAAAGATCGTTCAAAACATTGACATAAATCAAGTAAACAACATGAATATCAGTGCATATAAAATTCAAACAATCATTGAAATAATGCATCAATCCTTTAGTTCAATCATGAATAATTGTCATCGGCCTTCTCGAGAGTCTTCCTTGTGATTCAAATATTGAATGAATATTACAGAGCTTGTGTATAAATCACGACAAAGGAATATATTACAACATGAGCCATTACTACGACACGAGCAACTACAAAGGCAATGAATACAACACAAGCATTTAATACGACATAAGCAATAAGTTTTCAACTAAATGTAGTGAATTACAATTGTCGAACGCCTTCATTCTTTGATTGACACATTAATTTGAAATAAAACAAACGCAATATTAGATAATTAAGAATTCGCAAAATAATCAACGTAATAATACAAGGTAATTGAGTAAGAGATTTTTGTTGAAACGCAAGCAAACGGTTAATAGATATTGTTATTACGACGCATGAAAACGATTAATAGGTATATTCGCAAGTAATCTATTCTAATTGAGTATTGAGTGCAACAAATGTACGCACGTTAATGTGATTAAATACAAAAAATATTCACTATCGGATTTATCATAATAAATCAATCGCACAAAAAAAAAGAATTACAGTTTTTTCATTGTGAATAAAATGGTTGCAACCAAAGAAATAATTAATTAATGGACTTTTAGACTGAGCTCAGTGTTACAATTAAACTCGAGATGAAATCCTAATATCTTTTCAAAAGGCGAGGAAGTCTTCCTCTCGCTTGCTCTCGTGAATTCTGCAAGCTTTACCCGCAAAGTGTAACCGTGAAAGGATTGACGATCCCTTGCGGATTCCTCGTGTAACGTTAAACGAACCTTTAACGTCTTTACTCAAGAATATTGAAAACGGTTACCTTTGATTGAGATAACATCACATAGAATGTTCGAATAACTGATATATGTCGCAAGGACCAAGCCAAAAAACCACTTATCCAAGATTTCAAAATGGCTTCTCATCTCATGCTGAAAAGACTTTCTCGAACGTTCCAGAAAATGGCTGCCTTTCTTGAGCTTTCCACGTGCCGGCATGGCTCGCCGGGATGTATCTCACTGGCTTCCTTTCTGCGACGACAGTTGTTGTCCGTTATTAGCTGCATACACGCTCAACCAATATGTTGACGTTCGCACAATGTTAGGTAGATCTCGGTAAACCACCGACTCGAATATAATGTTCAAAACGAAAAGATGACGCAACTAAGTATTTTACTCGAAACTGATTACAACGGGTGCGTACCGTACGAGGTCCGGAAGACGAATGCTCGCTCGCCGGGCTGCGCGCCCCTCCCAACATGCTCACGCACGCGCGCGGCAACCCTACGCCTCGCTGCCTGGGACGCAACGCGGTTGGCGCCTATTGCGCGCATTCACACCGGCCTACGCAGAACGCGCGGCTTGACCTACCGCAATACAAAAGCCATAGATGGCTGCACCGACACAACTTCTCTCTCTTATGCTTTAACTTTATACAGGTAGCTTTATATCTTTTTCACAAAATTATATTATTACCTAACTTAACTCAAGTGACATGTATTTAAAAAAAAAGATGTGAAATCTTTATTTTCTTCTTCACAAAATTATATTACCTAACTTAACTCAAGTAACATGTATTTCAAAAAAAGATGTGAAATCTTTAAATTAAATTGCGCCAATTGTAAAGAGAATATGTATATTGCTTTGAAAGATAATTGTTATGCAACTACTTTAAAGAAATAAAACCCAAGTGGTATCTTTGTATTCCTATTCAAGGGTCTTTCTATTCTAAACCCAAGTGATAATAGCTTCTTAATTCTCTTTAACAAATTTTTAATATTACAAAAAATCATTTTAATTACAAAGAATTAAAGAAGTAACAATACAAAATAAAAATATTTAATTAAAACAAAATAAATAAAGTTTTCTTGTAAAAAAAACTTGGCACTGCTAGACTTTGAAATTTAAACATTAAAATTTAAACATTAGTACTAAGATTTTTGATTGAATAAAAAACAATAAACATAATTTAGGGAAGAATGCGAGAGGAGTAAAAAAGCAGCGCCAAGTTTTTTTACAAAAAAAATTTATTTATTTTGTTGGGGAGTGTTTGGTAGAAAGAGTGTTTTTTTTTACAGGTGGGGGAGAGGGGTCTCACCCATTGCACGTCGGTGCTCCGGCGAGGTGGGGGCCCCTAAAGGGAATGAGAGGTGGGTCGTCTGGGCCGCTCAGACGTTTCTGAGGTCGGGGCCAGGCGACCCCAGGAGAAGAATCTACCGGGCCGCCAGGAGAGTTTCCTGGCTAAGGCCGGGGGTTCCTGCCGTCAGCAACGCGAACCGGCGGCGAGTAAGTGCATGGCCCGTTGGTCGGCGGTCGGTTGGGGGAGTCTGTGGCCTCCCCTTGGGGGTGGCGGGGGCTGGGATCGAGTTTGCTCGGCTAGTCCCCTCGTTGCTCGTGGGGGAATAGCGGGAAACCTTCTGCCAAAGTCGGCTGCGGGCGGTGCCTCAGGGGTCGTGGGCGGCTTCGGGATAATCCTGGGGGCCGTCCTCGGTACGGGAACTGCAAACCCGGGGATACCCGAGCTCGGGCAGGCTGGACTCGTGAGGCTTGGAAACCAACCAGCCTAGGGGAAGGAAAACCCCGAAACCAAACCAGCCTTTACGTATTTAGGCTCAAAAAAATAACACTTATGGAGTACGACCAGAAGGAAGTAAACTCCCCGGGTTCGGAGCTCGGGGGACGGCGGGCGGGGGAGTATGGTCCCAGCACCCTCTCGTCGACAACGAGTGATGGGCCACCAGATTTACTACCCGGCGGGTCAACGGCGATCCCGCCCGGCGAACATGTTATCGCTAAGGCCGCCAAGAGCGGCAACTATAAGAAGAAAAGCACTGCGTACAAGCCAGCTCCAAATTCCGTCAAACAAGAGCAGATAAGGAAGGAGTTACGTCGAGACAAGGAGAAACGAGATGATCCTGGAAGTAGTGACTCCTCCAATCCCCTACGGGATAGGTCACGGAACCGGAGTAAGGCTAAAGACAAGTACGATGAGCAAAGGGAGAAAAATCAGGGCAAACGACAACCTGACCCTGACCCCGACCCCAAAAGACGTAGATGTCAGCGAGGAAGACGTTGAGCTAGTATTGGCATCTGACGACGAACCGAAGCTGCTAGTTGATCAGGACCTACAAAACCGGATTATGGGTGGACCCGGCTCCAGGAAACAGGAAAGAACGACGACGACAGTGATTACGTGGTAAATAAGGTAATCATGGCCGAAAAGAAAGTGAGAAAGTTTGAGCAGGAGCTGAGAGAAATGCAAAATCCGGCAGTTCCAGTAACTCTCTCAATAAGGAGGAGAAAGATAGAAATCAAAGAGACAGAGGAACTCGAGATGGCTCCAACGGTTGAGATGCCGGCGATCATATTAGAGGGACTCAGAAGTATCGATAAGGTGGCTTTTAAGAGTAAGAATATTAAAGAAGCTCTCAAGGGAGTGTTAAATAAGGCGGCAGCAAAGATAGCTGTTGCCGCCTACCACCTGTCGAGGCGTCTCAATAAACCCTCTTTTGGAATCGCACGAGACGCCGAAATCGAAAAGCTACGTCGGAAAGCGACAGCTCAACAGGCGGAAATTGAGAACCGTCAATTCGAAGAGAACAACGCGCTGTGCAACAACAAATCGGACAGCTACAGCTGCAAGTTCAGTTATTGCAAGAATAGCAAGCAAGGCAGTCTCCCCTGCCCGTGCAAAAGAAAGATCCTCCCTATAAGACCAGGGGGAGCAAACGCAGACGTGTCCAGAAAAATGTACCTAACACCAGCTTGGACGAACAAGAAATAGAAGAGATAGAAGAAGATGTAACCATCAGCAAACAGCCAGAAATCCTGGCAGAAATTGTGAAAGAGGGACAACCAGTCGTTACCAGACCGCCGATTGGTGGTGTCTCCAAAGTACTGGAGAATGCGGTATCACCCTTACCACCCTCCAACGTTAACACGGAGATGAAGGTCGATGTCATATCAACCTGCTATGGCAACATTGATAACAGCAACAGCAAGGGTATGGAAGAGAGGATTGTGGAAACCTTCTCACGGAAAATGCGTGAGATGATAAGAGAACTTATCCCAGCGCAAGCGATCCTCTCAAATACAATAAATATGAGGGAAACTCCTACTCTGAAAGGAGGATCTAATGCCTTTTTAGCGAGAGACAGGGCCAATCAAAAGAAAGGATCGACCGCACAACGTTCCTTAAATGCTGCGGATAACAAATCCCTAAAAAAGGGTAAGACCGGGAACATTATGACGAACAAAATTACGACGGAGGTCACGTCTATATCTGCCCCTACACGGACCATGACAGGGCCATGGTCAACGGTTGCAGGCAGAAAGAAGAATAGCGACAATTTTGCCAATGCCACGCAATCAGCCGTGGCAAAGAAGCCGACAGTCAATGGGGCAGCCATAAAAAGATGAACCAAGTCCTCCCAATCTGGCATACTCTTAACGATAACGGGCCTGCGCAAGACACCGCGTACCGCGGCAATCGTTCTCACGTGCCCCAAGAGCGAATACGCGGAATGTATGACAGAGGTGCGACTCCACATTAAGTTGCAGGACCTTGGAATTTCCAAGGCTCTGAATATGAGACGCACCGCAACAAAGGCGCTGAGCCTCGAAATCACCGGACCAGACTGTAGACAGAAGGCCGATGAACTGGCTCGACGCATGAGAGAAGTCCTCGAAGGTAAAGAAGGAGTCCGAGTAAGCAGACCGGAATTCAGCGCTGAACTTAGACCGAGTGGAATGGACAACTCTATCAACGAAAACGACATTAGAGAAACCCTGATGACCATCGGTAAGACTCCGGTGGTGTCAGTCAAAGTGGGCCCTCTAAGAAGAGCCGCCAACGGGATGCTCACGACCGTCGTGAGCTGCCCCTTGGCCGCAGCCAATCTACTTGTCAAAGAAGGCTGCATTGTTGTAGGATGGGCCAAGGCGAAAGTGGACCTACTATCCAAACGCCCACTACAATGCTTTCGTTGCATAACAGCACAATCGATAGGACCGGTCTGTGCTACAGATGTGGCCTACAAGGCCACTTGGCTGGCAAATACAGCAATCCTCCACGATGTGTTATTTGCGCCGAAGCTGGACACCCAGCAGAGCATAGGATTGGCGGAAACGCTTGTAAAAGTGTCAAACAAAATCGAAGTGGAAAGACCACCGGTAAACCCTACAAGAAGAGGAAGGCTACAACATTAAACAGCCAGCAGCAAATGCAGAATCAACCCAAAGTGCAACAAGCTAGGAATGAGAGTGGCAGCAGAGGGCAGGCAATAATCGTAAACGCTGAAGGGTCTGCTGCAGTAAAAACCAACCCCCAAACCCCACGGGTTAGGGTTAACGATGTGGTCAAGTTTGATCCGGTACGGCTGAAAGGGCGCCTGATTGGGAAGATACCCAAACAACCGGTTGGGCCCATAGTTGGTCTACAACCGATTACAACCACCATGGAGGTGTGCAACATCAACGAAGAAGAGAGCACATCGGCTGGTGCACCTGCAAATCCAGCCGGCACATATGAATGGGCCACAGGCAGCAGTTCCGCAGGGTGGAAGGATAACGGCTGCACGACCTAAGAAGCGTTAGCGAATAATAGCGTAACGGATAGAATGGAGCTGGGAGACTCTATGGGCTAGTCTAAATGGCCCTTAGAGTCCACCAGGCAAACCTTAACCACGCCCGCGCTGCCCAGGATTTGTTTTTGCAGACCATGGCTGAGCCCGGGTGTGGTCTTGGGATTGTGTCGGAGCCGTACCGGGTCCCGGCCAACCACCCCCACTGGGCCCCGGGACGGCTCTGCCGCCATTGCGTGGAAACCGGTGCCGCGGTCTGTACCATTCAGCCGCATCGAAGCAGGAGTAGGATATGTGGCTGCGACTTGGAGACCTATCGTAGTAAGTAGTGTATACGCCCCTCCTCGCTGGGATCTGGCGCGGTTTGAGGGGGTGCTGGACGAGATGAGATCTCTCATCTCCAGGTACCCCCGAGACCGCGTCATTGTCGCGGGGGATTTCAATGCAAAGTCTATCGCCTAGAATTCCCCGCGAACGAATGCGAGGGGCCGGACGTTGGAAGACTGGGCGGCGGGCCTAGAATTATGTTTAATCAACATAGGCCATAGTAATACCTGCGTACGGCGGCAGGGAATGTCAATAATAGATTTGACTTGGGCTACTCTCCCTGCCGCCCGCTGCATTAGCGGATGGAAAGTAATAGATAACCATGAGACTTTATCGGATCACCTCCTAATTGAAATAATGGTCCGCGTGGCTTCGGGAGGAAGTACTAGTGCTGGCCAACGCCGCATCTGCGTGCGTGGTGCGCTCAGTTAGGAGGCTGGGACTCATCAGGGTGGCACCGCAAAAAACACAAGCAACGTGATTTTATAACAAGACGTTGCGGGGCCCGCCTCCGCGAGAACTCGGCCTAGTGATAGACGGAACCCGCGTCCCCATTGAGCCCAGTCTCAAGTATTTGGGGCTGTGGCTCAGGGAGGACGGCAGTCTTGGCGAACACATTGCCCGCGTCGCCCCTAAGGCCAAAGCGGTGGCCAATAATTTGGCGCGACTTCTACCGAACATAAGAGGGGCGAGCGGGCATGTGCGCCGCCTGTATGTGCAGACGGTCCACTCTGTCATGCTCTATGGAGCACCGGTGTGGGCGGACGAAGTCAGTAGAGATCATCGACTCAGAGGACAACTAACGGCAGTACAACGCCTAATCATGGGCAGAGCCGCCCGCACATATAGGACCGTTTCGCATGCGGCGGAAGAGGTGGACACGGCGCAGCATACACTTGAGTTTTGTACAGCCTGGGAGGCGCAGCGCTGTGTCCTCCGTGGCAGCGTTGGACCCGACCTTTCCCTCAGAGCAATAATAAAGGCGGTTTTTGAGCTTGGGAGAGAGGATAAATGGAGCTCTTTCATCTCCTTCTGCGGCCAGGTGATGGCGCGGAAGGAGATGGACGAACGGGTTAGAAGGAGGGTGGCTCACCACCCGTCAAACGACAGCGATTAAGATGGGAGGCGCTACTCCACAGAGGTATAGGGGGGACGAGGGTCGAGGCACATAATTTATTGCCTTGGTTCCTCCTCCTCCCTCCTGGCCCGTGCAAACTTTTCGCGCGAGCCGAGGGAAAGTGCGGCCCGGGGCGGGGCTTGGGCGGATTCCCCATGGGGTTTCCGCCACGGGTGCCCCGTCTCGTGCTGCGGCGGTTTGGGGGCGGTCTTTGAGAAAGACCTGGTGGCTGCCCCCCACCTGCCCTCTACACGGGGGTGCGGAAGGGAGGAGACCGGTATGGGTACGCCTTCCCTCACTCGCCCAGGGGTGGGTGCGCGGGACTGGAAACCGTGCGCCTGCTGCCGGTCCCTTCCACGGAGGGAACTGGCAACCCTGGTGAGGGGGGGTGACGGGTTAGGGTTAATCCCCTCCAACCCGCCACAAATTAGAACTTCTTTTGCCAACTGGCATAGGGAGGGGGAAGCTTTTCCTCCTCCTCCTCCGGGCAGACATTTGCGGGAAGGGGCCCATGAAAGGTATGCTCACGCGTTTCCCGGGGCCCCCTCAACTCATGGTGGTTTTAGCCGGCAGGCTATGTGCGTGTAATCCTCGTGATGCACGCGCATAGAATCCGGCACTCTCCCGTCCGTTCCAGAGGACGGGGAGTCGTCCCCGCGACCAGGGGGGCCACTGGGTGCGTTGATCGTGTCCCAGTGGTTGAAAATTTCCACCATGTAAAAAAAAAAGGTAAATACATGTTACTTATTGAGTTAAGTTGGGTAATAATATAATTTTGTGAAAAAGATATAAAGCTACCACTTATATATAGGTTGGATACATGTCACTTGAGTTAAGTTAGGTAATATAATTTTGTGAAGAAGAAATTGAAAATTTCACATCTTTTTTTTGAAATATGTCACTTGAGTTAAGTTAGATAATATAATTTTGTAAAAAATATATAAAGCTACCACTAGGTTAGATTTTTGAATTTACATTGAGCTAACGTCACCGAGTCATACCACAGTATAATTATACCTAGTAGCGACACGTGTCGGCACCTTTGATGTAGTTGTCCTCGAGTCACGTGGTACATCGCCATATTGTTACATGTACCCGGCGCTACGTTTGAAATGTACATATATAATGAAAAAAATGTATATGAGTAGGTATATATAATCAAAAAATATTTTTTGCGCAATTTTAATTATAATCCATAGAATTTCTTGAAGTAGAAGAAATGGAAATAACACTTCTGTGTATTTTGTATCATTTTATTTTAAAATTTTTCGTAATTTATTGTGTAAATAGAATTGTAAAATGTATACAAAATATATATAATTATTGAGCTCAAAAGCGAATATAGATCATTGGGTGCAAAAGCTAATATTTTTATTTGTTCTGTCATTGAGTAAAAAATGCATAAAAATATTTAAAAAATTCTTATGTTTATATATTCCGAGTACTTGCGTTAAAATTTCATAATTTTTACTGAAAATTTTAGTAATATATAAATATTAATATCCATTTCTTTAAATTAATTGTTCCTCATGGACATCCAGTAGAAAGAATGTGCTCCAAATGTCAATGTCAAAACAATAATTAAAAATTAAAAACATGTAATATTCACTATCACTATGTGCTGTTACTGTGTAATAAACTTACATAAGTAGTAGAAATGTTAAAAGAAGTAGCAGAAATGTTAAAAGGAGTAGCAGAAATAATAAAAATTTATTTCGGAAAATAACACATACATTTTTACATGCACAAAGTTGCAAAAACACATTTAGTTTTATAATAATAAAATTATAAACAAACTTCAATAATAAATTTAATTAACGAAAACACAGTCGCTTTTATAAAAATAGATATAAAATAATTTGCATTTATAAGGAAAGAACGTACAGACATTAAATCTAATCGTGACGTAAAATTATAGTTTTTCTATGTCCGGATTGCGATTTGAAACGCTTATTAATAAATTTTAATGTATAAAATAGTCGTACCCAAGCATATAATTTCAATAAATAATTATGCGGAAAATGTTGACACGGATGAATAAATTCAACTTCTTCAAAAATGGTAATAAGGTTACGAATTATATGCTTTTGTACAATCAATCCCTCAATTTTAGAAAAAAATAAATTTTCTAACGTTTTAAGATATATTACGAAATTATCGTGCGGCATAGATAAATTTCCGAAAGGATTATCTTCAGTAGAATTGTAAGCCCTAAAGAAACAGTAATATGAAGTTTCATTTAAGTCGATGTACGAGTTTGCGTATTGAGAACAAATCTCACACGAATATTTTTGAAGACATTTACGTATTACGTATCCACAAATATATCGGAACGCATCTTGTTCGTTTACGTCCATCTGACGATAATCATGATCATCCAAAAGAATTGGTGTAACGTCATCTGTCTTGGGTTCAACATCCATATAATTCTCCTCTCTAAAGTTTGTAATAGCTACAAATATATATCAGCATTGTCTCTTTCACAATTTCCAGTTTCTCTCTCAGCAGTACAATATATTTCATAGAGAATATTTTTCTGAATGAATAAAAAAACTGAACTAAGGTAGGATTAATAACATTGCCATTCAATCCTCGAATAGCCGGAAAAAAGTGTTCCAAACTCCTCGAAAAACTTGTTTAAATTGTGATGGATGTTGAACCGAAGATGAATTGAATAAATCGAAGTAATCGTTCATATTTTGAGTAAAATCTGCTGTTCTAAGTGCAATTGGAGCAACCGCAGGTTTAAAAGCTTCAGAAATTACCATTTTCCTCAAGCTACTACTCACTGTAGAGCTCAAAATTTGTGTAGCCAAATATACTCTTATTTTATCGAAATTTGAAAATTTCATATGCTTATCAGTGAGTTTAGGTGCAAGTCAAAATTGCTTAGTTTGATCTTGTTGAAATAAATCATCAACGCACTTTCAAGATATCGCTTTAAAGTCATACTCAATAATATTGTCAAGAAAATTATTCATGACAGCTTTAATTATATGAGGTGAATCAAAAAGATGTGAGATTCGCTCGTTATTAACAAAGAAATGGATTGTTCTCTGTCACACCTAGGTATTTAGCGGTTAATTTAAAATTCCCTCCCATGTCTGAAACAAACGCGACTACACTTTAAACCCCGCATTTTGCAGTTTTGTAATTGCTTGAGGAATAATGGCTATTAATTTCCTAGCAGAGAAAGAAGAATGAAGAAAGAAGTAAGCCAAAGGTTGTTTCCAATTGTTGCAAAACCCTCTGATCATTAAAACTGCAACATTACATGCTGGAAGATCTAATTTACCATCACCCAAGTCTTCAAACCTAATGACTTCATCCTGACTTATATTATAATACAGATTTGCTTTAATTGATGCTTCATCAATGCATAAAATGCAATACTTCTCGAGAGGTGACGAAGAAGCCTGTAACTTTTTTTTTTCAAATTATCAAAAACAAAATCATGCAAACCTGGAGTAATTTTCAAATGTTCAATCATACGTTGTAAGGTTCTCACACTGGGGAGGATAAATTTTTGTGCAAAAAAATTATAAACTCTGCCTCCCCCAGAAAACAATATATCTAAACAAAACTTTTTAAATGAAAGTGAATATTTTCGTCCTTTGGCTGACTTATATTTACTAAGACGTACTTGAGTTTTTACAAAATTTGCAATCTCTGGTGGTAGAAATTCGTCTGTAGCTTCACAATATTCATTCAAGGACATTTTTTTGTATCTTATTTTTGAAGTTTGTATCTTATTTTTCTGTCGTTCTAATTGTTGTTTTAATTTTCGGACCTCTCGATGTAACGCCTCAATTATTCTGTCTCTCAAAATTTTTTGCGCGGGGCATGATTAGAAAATTTTGGCTCTGTTTGACTACACTGATGCAACTGTTGTGGCTCTGTTTGAGCATACTGATCCAACTGTTGTAGTTCTGTTTGAGCATACTGATGTGACACTGATTCCATTTGCTCATGTTCATACTGCCCGTAATGATTGTTAACTGTAATATTTAAAAATACTACATCAATTACAAAATTTAAAAAATTAATTATTATATTCCATTTATTACAAAGAAAGAGTGACACGGGCAATAGACACAGAGTTTCCGTCACGTTGGAAATTCTGTGTCTATTGCCTATTGCCAACCAATCATAGCATTCGAATTTTTTAGGTTGTAATTAACGATTTTTTGGTTATTTCCTGTTCCTATTGCCTGTTGCTTGGCATTGTGCAAGGGGCTTATTAGAGTATAGTGATACATATATCACAGACATATCACAGAAGTACTTTTGTTGCTGACATTGGGTGCTACATGTATAAGGTAACTTGTAAGCACGGTCTTAAAAGCCTTGTGTACACGATGCTAGAAATCGGTCCAAGTCCTCGATTCAAGTTCTCGAATAGAAGTAGCCCAAGGAGCGTCAATGCGCGTGTATCGGCTTTTAAGGATGTATGGGTGACATCTCAAAGCATTACCAAAAATCTAAAAATTTCATAGATTGTTCTATTATTACGTCTAAGTATCTGTGTAAAATTTCAGCACAATTCTCTTACTTGTTTAAAAGTTATTGTAATTAAGGATGTATTGGAGGTATTTCAAATATATTCAGAAAGTGCTGTAAATTGTTTCTAAATTAAATTAAAAATACTTTGTAAAATTTTGAAGTTATTTAAGAGTTATTTAAGTTTAAAGTTGATAAAATTAACATTATCCCCTATAGAAAATCGACATTTTTGCTATAAATATAAATAAAATATAAATAAACCATTAAGATATTTCTTAAACTTTTTTTATGTGTAAAACATACATCATTGATATTGTATTTTAAGTTTCAAAATTTTTTACCACAAAAAAATTTTTTAAATTGTTTAAACAATTCTACTAATTATTTAAATAACAAAAAGTTATACTCAAAACTGTTAACGGTAATCTCTTCTAACATATAAAAAATTTTGAGTTGTTTGACATACATGCAAAGTCTTCTTTTATTAAAAGTTTAACTTTTAGCAATGATGACTGTACGACCCATACATCCTTAATGCGTGTACAATTGCATTGGCTTCAAAACCACATTAATTGTGTGTTCAAAATGCGCACATTTAAATGCGTAATTAATGCAAATTGAGCATTCAATTTATAAATGACAGGTTTTATAAAATATTTAAATTTAAATGAGTAGCTTCTGACTCATTATGGAACATTTTTATTTAACAATTAAAGTAATTTAAATCGACCTGACTGG
Source organism: Temnothorax americanus (assembly GCF_048541705.1). NCBI lineage: Eukaryota > Metazoa > Arthropoda > Insecta > Hymenoptera > Formicidae > Temnothorax > Temnothorax americanus. Next base: position 23,392 of record NW_027509237.1, read on the forward strand.
CAATATATATAACGTCTTTCCGATATGAACATTGAAAAACTGTGAGCCAACTTGGTTTGTCGGATTCACACAGCACTTTTTTCAGATCAATATCGAGACATTATTAATTTTGACAATAATTTTGGTCCGTTGATGTAATTTCTAAATTAAATAGTTTTTAATTTTATTGCAAAAAATATTACCCCAGCCAGGGTTTGAACCTGGAACCTCCCGTATACCGTGCGGGTGTCGTGCCAATTCGACCACTGGGGCTGTGGTAATATTTATCGCAATAACAACTGTAAAATGGAGCACCGATTACTAGGTCGACGGTGTGTAATAAACAGAATAATAAATTTCTTTCGCCAGTATATAGAATAACAATTAAAGTAATTTAAATCGACCTGACTGGCAATATATATAACGTCTTTCCGATATGAACATTGAAAAACTGTGAGCCAACTTGGTTTCTCGGATTCACACAGCACTTTTTTCAGATCAATATCGAGACATTATTAATTTTGACCATAATTTTGGTCCGTTGATGTAATTTCTAAATTAAATAATTTTTAATCTTATTGCGAAAAATATTACCCCAGCCAGGGTTTGAACCTGGAACCTCCCGTATACCGTGCGGGTGTCGTGCCAATTCGACCACTGGGGCTGTGGTAATATTTATCGCAATAACAACTGTAAGATGGAGCACCGATTACTAGGTCGACGGTGTGTAATAAACAGAATAATAAATTTCTTTCGCCAGTATATAGAATAACAATTAAAGTAATTTAAATCGACTTGACTGGCAATATATATAACGTCTTTCCGATATGAACATTGAAAAACTGTGAGCCAACTTGGTTTGTCGGATTCACACAGCACTTTTTCAAAATAGACCTCGTCTATAATAGTGATTCAGTATCCTTGTTCAAATTGATTCATTGGTTTATTCTTTGATATCCCAGCTAACGAAAAAAGATTAAAAGATATCAAATTTTTTAATACCTTTGAATCCCTTTTTTGGCGGAATTAGATAAAATTAGATGGGATTCGAAATGAGATGGTCCAATCCCATGGAATCCAAAAAAGAAATTTTCAATTCCATCCAATCCTATGGAATCCGTAAAAATTATGGAATTGCATGGCATTAGATGGTTTAGGAAATTGTTTTAAATTCCTCCCGTAATGACCACACACACACACAATTTTATGAAAATAAGAAAGGATCAATGCTTTTAGATAAACGTTTATTTTTGTAGTCAGACGACTGGCGCCGTGTGGGCTTAGAGCTTGGGAACTCTTGGCCTATAGGCGACTATAGCGCCTGAAAATATCCAAAAATATCTTATTCGGTATAGGGAGTCTCCCTATATATCGGTCGATGCGGAATTTTGAACTCGAGAGAAAGTGCGGGCGATGCGACGCCAAGCGGCGTTGATGCGAACTACCCATTTTCCGCGCGGGCGTGTATCACTGGTAGCGCGTACCGCCACATTGGTTTAAAAGAATATTTCCTTGATAGAAGCCATCTAAGAAGTAATTTTCTTCAAGAAAGTAAATTTTGTCATTAAGAAAAGGAAACGTTATAACCCACAAAAGTCATACTTTATTCAAGAAAATGATTTATTACATGGCTTTTAAAAAATTATTTCATTGGATTTAAATATTTATTTTTTTGGCGTATAAATTTTAAATATTACACTCTTTCTTAAAAAAATGTTACTACATAGAAAAAAATTATTTTCTTGTTAAAGAATAAATGTTTACTTATAACAAGATATTAAGTGTCAAAGAGCATATAAATTTCAACTAAAAAAATTGTTATTTTAATTCTGATATCGTACATTTTTATTTAAATTAAATAAATATTTACTGAAATGAAAAACATAATTTAAAAACATATTTATTTGATTTAAAAAAATATTTCCTTGGTAGAAGCCGCCTAAGTAATTTTCTTCAAGAAAGTAAAATTTTGTCATTAAGAAAAGGAAACGTTATAACCCACAAAAGTCATACTTTATTCAAGAAAATGATTTATTACATGACTCAAGAAATTATTTTATTGGATTTAAATATTTATTTTCTTGGTGTATAGATTTTAAATATTACACTTTTTCTTAAAAAAATGTTACTACATAGAAAAAAATTATTTTTTTGTTTAATGTTTACTTATAACAAGATATTAAATGTCAAAGAGCATATAAATTTCAACTAAAAAAATTGTCATTTTAATTCTAGAAAACATTTTCTAAGATGTAATTTTTAAAGTAAAGAAAGTTAGATTTCTCATTTTGAAATAACAGTTTACTTTGTTTAATAAATAATATTCTGTATTTCATGAAATCTTTACTTAAATGTAGAAAATGTAATGACTTAAAATAATTTATTTAATACAATACACATATTTACTTGGAATTAGATATTTTTATTTAAATAAAATGAATATTTACTTCAATCAAAAACAATCATTTTAATTAAATATTTACTTCGTTTAAAAAATTTTTTCTCTCAATGTGTTTGTTACTCGAAGTATCCAGATAACACAGAGAATCGAAAAAGAATTCTTTTTTATGTCACCAATTCTGAATTTTTTTTAGATGCAAAAAGATTTCAGAATTAGTGACATATATATATATATATATATATATATATATATATATATATATGTTACTAATTCTGAAATCTTTTTGCATCTAAAAAAGAATTCAGAATTAGTGACATAAAAAAGAATTCTTTTTCGAATCTCTGTGCTATCTGGGAGGGTAGATTAGAATATAATTCTCCTCATCGAGCTCACGCTGTACGCTGAAAAACAAAAAATAATATAATTTATTTTATTGTCAACTTAATTGTATATATATTTACAATAAAAATTGTCTAATATGATTTTTGTAAATAAAACGTTTTATTTTAATGTAACAATACTGACTGTTGAATATTAAAAAATTTAATGTTTTACATTAGTCTGTTTATCCCAAAGTTACCAAAAATTAAACTAATACGGAACTTTTAAAATTACAATTAATTCATAAGAATGACTTTCAATTTTATAAGTGATAGGGAATGACATATTCAATATATATTATAGATTTAAATAACGATGGGATAAAACTAGGAATTTAACGTATTATACTCGTTTTTTAATCTTAATTTGAAATAAAATGGAATTTGTTCTGTTGTAAATGTCGCCGGAATTCAATGGAATTTGATATATACATATTTATTTCTAAATTTGGGATTCAATGGTATTTATTTCATTGTCGGAATGGTCGGAATTCAATGGAGTTCAACACGGACACTTTTTAATCCCTATCCTGGCATTCAATGGTATTTATTTTATTGTCAAGATAGACGGAATTCAATGGAATTCAATACGAAAATTTTTAATTCCTAGTTTGGCATTCAATGGTATTCATTTCGTTAACGGAATCAATGGTATTCAATGGAATTCATCACGAAACTTTCCAATCCCTAACCTGGCATTCAGTGGTATTCATTTCGTTAACGGAATCAATGGTATTCAATGGAATTCATCACGAAACTTTTTAATCCCTAACCTGGCATTCAGTGGTATAATATTTTTGTGTCGGAATTGGATGGGATTCAAAAAAGACAAATTCTTTCCAAAATAAGGAATTCCATGATATTGAAACTATTTCAATCTCTTTTTTGGACACAATATGGAATTCGGAAAGTCCTTAATTGAATTCCTAGCAATCCCGTTTTAATTCTTTTCAATCTTTTTTCGTTTGCTGGGATATGAATTATCTCGGAAATAATTCTTTTTTGATAATGACATATTTTCCCAAATTTTGAGGTTATTTTATAAAAAATAATAGCATTGACGAACCTTGATGATATTTTTGATATACGTCCAAGGACAAGTCTATTATAGAACGTAGATAAATTAATTGATATTTCCTCTCTTCTGTAAATCTCTCTTGTAAATCGGAAAATGAATCCTGCATCACCAGCTACTATTCACAGCACATATGGTTAATTAAGTTTTTATCATTATAATATACTTTAGAATATAATAGTTATTTACTTATATATATAAATATGCTGTAAATAATTAAAAAGCACTCATTGCTCAATCCACACACGTGTATATACGCACTCATGCATCGTATATATGTAGAATAAATGTATGATGTATGTATGTACATCATGGCTGTCACGATGAGCGTTATTGCGCACAATATAAAACAATAACATTATTATAACAAATAAAATTTAATATACTATCAACGTTATTTCTAAGTCCAAATTACAAGGAATTTTGAACTGTTGCATTGATCTCAAATAAATATCAGAGTATATAACATTTGAAAAATATATTTTCTGTACGTTTTTAAAATATTTTAACAACATTCAGAAAAATCATATTACGAAATAATACTTTTCAAATATGTATATAATATTACAAAAACGTTTAAAAAATACACATAAAGTCAATATTTCTAAACGTTAATTTAATGTTCCTTGCTTACTAGTAGGACATTTTTGTCGACTTGTGTCGCTTGTTGGAAAGCTCCCAGAATGACGCTTGTGTCAACTTGAGTCGCTAAATGAAAAGCTCCCATACTGTGCTGGCTTAAGTGTGACTGGTTGGATCCAAAGGAAAGAACCAATCACATTCTATTGTTACTTAGCAGCTCAGTGAGTGGTCGTGCTCCTGGATGGACCCATTCTCTCTACGTCTCTTTCAGAGTTCAGTACAGTTCAGTATTATTCAGCGTTATTGAAGTGCTTGCTAAGCTTGGCTACGCTACGCATTTTGTTCAGACGAAGTGACTGCAGAAACTGCGCAGTGAGAGATAGGCTCTTTCCCGCGATCTGTGAGCTCATTACGCGAAAATTAACACCATGTGCTCCACCGACAACAACAGCAGCATGAATAACGGCATGCAGCGCGACGACGTAGGCGACGCGTTTGGATCGTTCGGCAGGTATATACGAGAACTTCGCGTCTACCTGCGTTACCAGGCACGCGCACACATTTGCGCTATCACATAAATTGCGAATCGTCGCAAGTGTCCATATTGTCTATATTAAAAAATTTTACAATAATTTTAATTGAACTACAACAAGATATCTGTATATATGCATACACACACACACACACACACACACACACACACACACACACACACACACACACACACACACACACACACACACACACACACACACACACACACACACACACACACACACACACACACACACACACACACACACACACACACACACACACACACACACACACACACACACACACACCACACACACACACACACACACACACACACACACACACACACACACACACACACACACACACACACACACACACACACACACACACACACACACACACACACACACACACACACACACACACACACACACACACACACACACACACACACACACACACACACACACACACACACACACACACACACACACACACACACACACACACACACACACACACACACACACACACACACACACACACACACACATTATATATATAATATATATATATATATATATATATATATATATATATATATATTATAATAATTAAACTCGATATATTGGTATTGTAACAAAGAAAGATGTCATTAGAGCGGATTACTCCTATCGTACGTAAGATATGAGACAAGTTTATTTGATAGGCAATGATTGTTCAATGACTGCTGGAAGCAAACTAGATTGCACAAACATGGCACAAATATTAGCTGCATTTCGATATTCACTGTCAGTACTGAAAATTTATATTTTATTATATTTTATGTCACGTATACTATAGATTTTTAGTACTGACAGTAAATATCGGAATGCAGCTATAAAATAGACTTTTGTCGATTTTTATCATAGAATTAACTCTTATCGATTTGCGAATCATGTGCAATTTCCACCTTTAGATTAAAAGCGAGCCGTATTAAAAATATGAATAATAGGGAAGACCGGGGCTATCTGTCCACAGTACTACTATAATATGTCTCAAGTTTTAAGAGACAGAGATGTCTCTACCATTGTAACAAGTAGTTAAAAAATGCCCTACGTAAGACATTTTAAGGCAATTTTTGGCGATTGTTTGGTACATGTACCAAGGTTGATATTGGTAGGGGCGGAGCTTATTCTGGTATATGTACCACTACCATGTACCACTGCGAACGCTTAAAATGGACTGGTTTTTTTCTGCTGACGCGCGACTTGCAAACAGTTCAAAGATATTTATTTCGTTCAGATTAAACAGCTCAGTTGAGCGCTTATTAATTACTTCCTTTGATTGTTACATTTTCTTGGATGTATCAAAGATCCAAAAAAATATTTGTGAGTGCTCATTGAGCTGCTTTTTCTGCTAAACAACCCAGTAAACATAACCAATTTGTTTCACACAACGCGGTATTAAGGTTTAATAATTAAGGTTTAATTTCTTAAGAGCAGTATAAACATGAGTCTTAAAACGTGTTTATTAATATTATTAAATGAAATATATGAAGATGAAGAAATATCTGGAGTAACGGAAATGTACATGCAATTAAACAATGCAAGAAAGAATAAACGACGTATATTACCTATTATGAAACAAAGACAACATCATACTCGTCCTGGACTATATTCCGAAATGTGGATTGATTTATATTTGGAAAACGACTTTTTTCTGACATTCAGGTTGAAACGTGAAACATTTCAACAGTTATTACAATTAGTAACACGACAAGATGAAATGCAAAAGGTAATATAATCTAGAGTAATCTAGACAGCACAAAAGTCCGAAAGACGTTCTAAATCTTTTAAAAATTCTTTTATGCTGTCTGGGAATTTAAATTTTCCATAATAATTATATTTCTTGAATAAATTATAAAATTCCAGTAAACACCAATTAACAATGCATTGATGGAATGTTACTGTTAGTGTTTACTGGAATGCAACATATAACTATTTTGATAACATTTTGATGAATGTTTGATATAATAACATATAAATGTTATGACATCAAAATCTATATAAATAGCAAGTATCCAAACAGCACAGATGGGGTTCCTCTCCAAGGGATGTCTTAAAGAAGTCTTTTGGACATCCCAACATTCTAAAGATATTTCTTAGAAATTTGTGCTGTCTGAATATTAGTTATACTAATTATATTTTAAACGGATTGTATAATTATAAATATATTGTATTAACAACACAAAATTTGTTTTTAATGCAGTATTTTGTTGCCTTGAAAATTTACAATAATTACTGTATTTGTCTTCTATATTAATTAAAATTCTGTAATAAATATTCAACATTTTTAATATAATTTAAACCCACTTTCTGGCTGTTATGCTAAAGTTAATAAACTATATATATAATATAATTTAAACATAATTCTAGGTATATACTGGAGGATATGAACCAGTACAGCCCCATAAAGTACAACAAATAGCTTTATACTATTTGGCACATCAAATATCCATGACCCAAATTGGAGATAAATTTGATGTAGCAACATCAACTATTTCTAATTGCATTACTACATGGATAAACTGCGTCTTAAAATTGGTACCTACTTTAATACAGTGGCCTACAATAAATGAAAGAGTTAGTATAGAAGCAAAATTTAGAAATTTAGCAGGTTTTCCAGGTATGACTAAATGTTACACTTAAGACAAGTTATTGTTTTAAGTGTTGTTCTATTAATAAAATGATAGGATTGAATTATAATCTGTTTAAGGTGTAATTGGAGCAATTGATGGTTGCCATCTAAATGTTATGGCACCAAGTATGCAGCAAAAATGTTATCAAAATAGATATTTGACACATTCCATAATTTTGCAAGGAATATGTACAGCAGATTGTCTACTTACGAATGTATATGTAGGACATCCTGGATCAGCTAATGATTGCCGAGTATTAAGTAATTCAAGCTTATATGTCAAAATTGAACAAAACGGATATTCCCAATATTTTTTGCCAAATCAACATCTATTAGGTGATAAAATATACCCCATTAAAGAGTGGCTTCTACCTCCTTTTAAAGATTACGGAAATATGACACGTATGCAAAAAATATATAATAAAATACACAGCAAAACAAGAGTAAAAATTGAAAATTGTTTTGGATTATTAAAAGGACGATGGCGAAGGCTTAAAAATATATACAAACATACAAAATAGAAAAAGCTTCAAACATTGTGATGGCATGTTGTGCTCTACACAATTTTTGCCTTATAAATAATGACGTTGCTGAATCATTACTAGATGTTAATGTTGAAAGAATCGATAGAATGCAAATTCTTAGAAGACCTGACGACAGGAATATTGCAATTGACAAAAGAAATACCATAATGATGCAATTGTCAAATAGATAGACATAAACATAGATAGACAAATACATGTAAAAGGGTATCAAACATAATTAAATATATAAATGTACTTTCTATTTTCTCGTAATATCTTTATTTTCCTTTATTCAAACGTAAATAATGTTTTATAGTACACTCAGTAGGAACTTTAAAAATATATTAAACATTTAATACTTATGTATTAATCAGCCTCATTTCAAACGTATAACTTGTAATTTACGTAAATTATATTCTACATACCCAAAAAAAATAAAATCTTATTTTGCAATAATTAACCAAAATAAAAAGTAATTTGTACTGCGATAAGTATTCCCTTATATATAATAATTAATCTGATTGTGAGTCAGAGGACTTAGAGGAATATTTTCTTTTCTTATTTTTTTTAGGAGCTTCTGATTTAATAAGAGTTTTTAACACACTTAAGAATTCACCACGCTGTTCTAATGTTTGCTTTCTCAACTTGTTTTGTTTTTCTAACAATGTTTCAAATTTTTTAAAACGCTTGCTTTCAATTTCTACATCTTGTTCATGTAATTGTTTTAAAACTGTGCTTACATAATCTACCTTTGGTCTTACTGATTTCTTAACGTTTTTAAAAATACTCGGTCTACTTACATTAGAATCTATGTTTTCTTTTATATTATTTGACTTATTATCTACGTTATCAGGAAAGTTATCAGTTTCATTGTTATTAATGGCTTCACTACTTTTTGTTTCAATGCTGCAAGTGTCAGAAGCACTTGCTGTAGATACGTCATCTAATGAATCCAACAAATTGACTGGTTGACTACTGTGTTTTTCCCCAATAAGTTCGTGCATCTCATCAAAATACTTTGGTGGCTTTTTCTTTCCCGTACCAGTAGATTTCATGTAACGACAATGTCCATGATACATTTTCTCTAAATTCCGCCAGCGTTGATGACATTTATCAGCAGCTTTTGTTCCATAAGTAACTAAGTAACCAGTTTTTTGCATTTCTGTTGTTATATCAGCCCAGATCTTTTTTTGGAATGCATTTTGTCATTAAGAAAATGAAATTTGGATTGTACAATCTCCAGTAGTTTTACAGTCATTTCATGAGTAAATCCTATAAGCGTTAAAATATTTGATATTGTTCACACATATTTGTAATAAACTTTGCGATACAAAAAGTAAATTTTACGTCGGATATATATTATACTTACTATCTTCATTTGTTGCGCTCATTTGTCCTTCACTCTGTGGTTCAACGGATTGCGTTACATCTTTTTCTATTTCATATATAAGTGTAAGACAAAAAGGTAATAGGAAAAAATTTCATAAAGTTAATGTTACAATGTTTTTACAGTTTTATTAGTAAAATAATGATATATATGAGATTATTAATCAAATATAATCGTGAAATAGTTACTTGTATTTTCATTTATAGAAGCTTCATCCAATGTGTGTGGTTCATTATCAAAGACTGCTACATCACCTGCTGTAATAATAATATTATATTTAATTGTGCGACATCTTCCCAGATAGCAAAACCTATGCAAGCAGATTCTGAGCAATTTGCAATGAATTTTTGATGGCAAATAGGCAACAAATCTTACATAGAATCTGTTCTATCTGACGATGTTGCCAAACTGCCATCAGAAATCTCACAGTCTGCTGACATGCTATGCCAGCAGATTGACAGCAGAAATCTGAGAAATCCGAACAATGTCTGTAGCGATCTGATGGCAGACTGGTGGCAGAAATCGAGCAGGTCTGCGTACAGCAGGACTTGGTCTGTTTCTGCTATCAATCTGTCGTCAAATCATATCAGCATGCTCTGTCGACAGAACATGAGCTTTTCTATGGCTTTATTGTGGGATCCTGACTGTTGCAAATTTGCTAGCTAACATTTTGCTTACTGCGCGTCAATTTAAACAGATCTTATTTTTAAAATAATAAAAGTATAATTATGTACAACATTTTACTCACTTATTTTGCAGTAATATATATTTCTTCCCTGATCATCCACGATCGGTTGGTGTTATGTGTTGACAATCTGGTTGGTGTTGTGCGAATGAGATTAAGAATGTCAGGAATGATGAAGAAGCGTAAAGAGCAAAAAAGTTTAACACAAAGAATTTAGGAACAGCATAAACATAGATCACAAGAATGAATGGTGCGTAGATCAAAGATGTTTAATATGAAAGACGTAGAAAAATCAGGAACGTAGAACGCAGGATGAATGGCGCGCAGATCAATGATGTTTATCGCGCAGGACGCAGGAAAATCAGAATCGTAGATCGCAAGGATGAATGGCGCGCAGAAAAATCAGGATCGTAGATCGCAAGGATGAATGGCGCGCAGGAAAATCAGGACTGAGTTAAATCTGTAAATAACAAATCCAAATAATTTAAAAGTCTCAAAAAAGGTGTATCAATTCGTCATTCGGCGTATTCGGTGTATCAACGTAATTCAGCATTATAATAAACTCAAAGCGATGTATCAAAAACGTCATTCGAAATCTCTTTACAGTTTCGAACTATTCGTCATCAGCGGTGTATCAAAAAACATTCATTCGAAATCTCCTTACAGTCTCGAACTGTTCGTCATCACGTAAGAGGTCTGAATCTTACATCGCAGTCTCGAACTGCTCGATCACCTTTAAAGGTGTACGCAAGAACATTCGTTATCCTTCACCATAATATAAAGCTGATCGCAAAAAGCTACGCGGTAATCACGCAACATCGTGTTGCCCGTCATGACCTCGAACGTATGAATCCGCGGTTAACTCAATCGTAGTAAAGCTTACTCTTACCTTTAAACTTCTATCTACCTTCTTACGTATAAAGACGACGAATTCGAATAATCCGCTATGACTCCATCATTCGAGCAATCCGCTATGACTCCATCGAATCTCCTTTCGAAACTCCCTTCGAAATGTCTCCGTCGAATCTCCTTTCTCCGTCGAATATCCTTTCTGCACGTCTCCGCCGAATCCCGCAATCCACCCCCCCGAACTCGCACTCCCCCGAACTCGCACTCCCTCGAACTCACACCCCCTCGACTTCATCCCTCCTATCCTTCGCCACGATACTCTCTTCCTCAAAATAGTTCGTGATATCGGAGAGAGAAGTAAGCAGACAGACAAGAAAAAAAAAACAACAACACGAGAAATTCATCGTTGCTAAAATCGATTCTCTGAAGCCGCGTTCGTTGATCGTCACGCTTTCCTCGATCGCGCTCGCGACGTCCAAACCGACGTTAAAGCGGCGTTAATTTCGAAACAGTTGGCCATGGTCGTTCGTACATAACTGAAAATCTCTTTCACTATCCATGATCTGCAAGATAATATATTTTTTATTTTAATAAATATATTGCTTATTATTTTAATAAATCTTGATAAATAACAAGTGTTGAGTAATACAATCTTTAAATACACTACATACACTTATACTGATCCTTACTTAACCTCTAATTGCAGTAGCTGTTGACATAACACACACGTTGCTTACAACTATTTATTTTATAAATTGGCGCGTATTTGCTACGTACCACAGACTTGGAAATACTACCCTGCTTCAGAGCAGGGTATAGCGTGGTATCAACCAGAGAGATACCAAAATGATTGACCACGCCTTAACCACAAAGTACCAGTGTCGTCAAAACGGTCTGGTGCAGTTTGGTACACTTGGTACATATACTAAACGATCGCCAAAAATTGCCTTAAATGTTGTTTGTTTTCTTGCAATACCTCTCGCAGACGCTTAATTATTCACATTTTTCGACGGTCGAAAAATTTGCTGTGCGACAGTAGTTTTACTCAAATTAAAGTAAGCAATTCATAATATTATCAATTAATATATAGTTTATCAGGTGTAGTGTGAGAAGCGTCAAATCTTACTTCCGCATTATCTAAAATTGGCAACATGTTAAAGACTGAAAAACGTGGTCGGGGCTACCTGTTCTATTTTTGATGGGGCAATGTGTCCACACTTCAATGACGAATTGTTCTTTTATAAATGGTGCGCAACTACAAAAGAAAGACTTTCCTTAACCCTTTTTGGTCACACTGGGTAAAATAACCCCAGCGTTTTTTTGACTTCGAAAACGACCCAGTAAACCAATGGAAATGGGCCTTGTGCCGCCATCTACAGGTAGTTGGGACCTTCAAGTATCGATCCCCGTCGGTGGTATATTTTTCGGCCCGTTAGTTCTTTCTCGGCATTTTTTTCCGCAAAAAATCGCACCTTTATACCTCAAAATAAATAAATTTTTTGGAACGGCCGCATAAATTGCAATAATAAGTGAAAAGTGCATTATCTGAGAATGAAAAAACCGTTTGAAAAATTAAAATATCTTAAAAATTGAAAAAGTTACATTAGTTTTTGTGAAAAAGTTACTTTTCCGACTTTTTTTCCAACAATTTTTTTACATATGTTAAATTAATTTTTTGCAAATCAAACCTATACAGTCTTTTTAAGGAAGACTTAAACTACAACAGGATATTTTTTTTTAAGGTCACCTACAATTTTTTATACACGCTGGGGGTGTATTTCACCCAGTGTGACCGGTACGGGATTCTCGGAAAATGTGACCAAAAAGGGTTAAAACGGATAAGGTAGACATATCTAATAAAATTACATTTAGAGCGATTAAAGAATAAAAATTGAGCAAGAATCGTTTCGTAAAATCAGCGTTAGACTTTGGAATAAATGTTCGGGCTCTCACTCGCTACTGTAAAAAAGTGACCTACGAGCAATTACTTGATCCTGCGATTCAAGAATCGTCACCAAATTTTTATTTTAAAAATACACGTCAAGTTAAATATATGAGTTTGTCTTAAATTATTGAGTATTTTCTATTTCAAACGCTGCCGAGGATAAAGTAAAGGCCCCAAATAAAAAAAAAGATTAAAGAATTGAGGGGACAAAAGAAACTCATCACATTGATTTTGCAATGGACTTAAAATCAGTTTGATGCCACCGTATATAAAGAAAAGTCAGCTCTACGCAGGAAACTTATCAAAAAATCTACACAAAGTGTGTGCCTACTACTTCTCTGATTCTAACGACTAGGCAGTTTTTTCAATATTATATATATATTAATAATAAATAATATCATAAATAAGTATAGAAAAATTAATATAAATAATGTGTTTTATATTATGTGGACAGATAGCCCCGCATATATGGGGCTATCTGTCTACGCTTGACTTGTCTACTTAAAAAATTCGGCTCTTTAAAATGTTAAAAAATCAATTATTTTAATTATGTTTTTTTTTAATAGCAAGGTTGAAAGGTTATTTTATTAAAATTTTAGCCAAATATCTTTATTAGTTTTTAAGTAAACTTGAAAAAAGCGTAATGTGTATGACACAAAGCCCCGCCCTTGCTGAAAATGACCGATTAAATCCGATTGGTTCCGTATTAAATTTGGTGAAATTGAATCGGAATGAATGCGTTTTTAATCCGGTTAATCGGATGCCCGATTGGAAGTGAATCGGTTCTAATAACAAATCAATCGGAATCGTTTTTAATTCGGCATTTCCGGATTAATCTGAATCCGTCGTTATCAGTTTCAATCGTATTAATGCACATCCATTTTAATCGGGTGAATAAAATAAGCACATGAATCGTGTTGAATCCGCATCAATCGTAAAATTTTAATACAACACCGAAATCGGATTTAATGCAATATTTCCGGATTCATCTGAATCCGACTGAATCGGTTTCAATCGTATTAATCTTAATCCATTTTAATCGAGTAAATAAAATGACCACCTGAATCGTATTGAATCCGCATCAATCGTAAAATTTTAATACAACACCGAAATCGGATTTAATGCGATATTTCCGGATTCATCTAAATTCTACTCAATTGGTTTAAATCGTATCTGCGCTTAATCCATTTAAACTGGGTAGTGAAAGTAGCTATGTGAATTGGATTAAATCCGCTTTAATCATTAAAATTGTATATAACACATAATTTTTACGTAATAGAGTTCTTACTACAGGATTTCCTTTTGGTAAAGTTATGAATTCTATATTTGCAAAACTGTAAAATGTTTTTATTTAACCCTTCGAGAACACACAGGGTTAATTTGACCCTTTTTTTTCTTTTTTTTTTTGCCAGAAAAGTTTGTAGCCAAAAATATTAAACATAAAAAAATAAAATTTTTTTGTAAAAAAAACTTTTTTTTAAGAACACTGTCAATTTGACCCTACACACACTTTGATCGTCCACCAATTTAAATTGACGAGTACGATTAGCTTTAAAAAATTCCCAGATGTACTTGGAACATTGTTAAATCAATTGATAAAAATAAAAAATTTTTTTTTTTTTAATTTTTTAAAATATGTAAATAATTCCAATGGTGGACGATCAAAGTATGTGTAGGGTCAGATTCTCCGTGAATAAAAAAAAAGGTGTGTTTTTGAAGGGTTAAATAAATACTGCACATTGTAATAATATAAATTTGTAGTACAAAAGAATGGAATTATAATAAAGTAGTAAATAATCCTGTTTATATATCCGGAATTCACGGATTCTATCAGTTTGAATCGGTTTCAGTCAATCCGTTTAAATCATTATAATTTTGTGATTTCGGAGTTCACGAAATCATAACAATTTAGACTGATTCAAACCGATAGAAAACGAGTGAAATTACATCCTTGAATACCAATCCGTTTCAATCGTTTTCAGTCGGTGTAATCGTTATAAATCCGTGATTTCCGGATCAAGAATCCAGATTCATGCGGATTCAAAATTTTTAATCAGATTCAATCGGTCATTTTTGGCAGTAATACGAGATGTAAAATTCAGGCTCTGAATACAGATGTAAATGGGTGCTTTCCTATTATTGACACACGTCGACACAAACGTCGTTCTATCTTTCTTTGCATTCAATGAGTAACAAAGACAAAACAACATTTGTGTCAACTTGTGTCAGTAAATGGAAAGCATCTGATGTGTAGCAAATAAGCATGTACCAGAAAACAAACTATATATATTTACATGGCGGCTTAAGGCTATTGCACGTAACAATGTTTTAGTTGTAATCGTAAAAGGCCGTAAGAAAATAGACCAATCATAGTCGATTATTCTTCTCGCACTTGAATCCCTGGTAGGGACTCCCTGGAGGGTCTCTAAGAAAGGCAAGTTTCTACGATAGATTTAAATAGTCTCCGCTACAGTAGTTATTAAACTGGATTATAAGCAGCCGTGTAAACATAGTCGTAGACTCTGAATCTAATATGGAAAAGTTTTAAGTTAGAATATATGGAACAACAAGACAAAATTCTTTTTACAGGAGCAGCACAGTTTCTCCTCTCAGTGTAGCACAATTGGCACCTACTCAGCGTTATGCCACATACTATAATATGAATCATTCCAAGCGTGGTGTAGCTCTCATCTTCAATCATGAATTTTTCACTGTCCCACATCTTAAACCTCGCTGCGGTACAAATGTCGATTGTGAAAATTTAACCCTCAACTTGAAAAATCTTGGTTTTGAAGTGAACGACTTTCACAATTTAACTCACAAAGATGTAGTAAAACAATTGGAAAGAGGTAAGATGCACTTCAACGTTCAACTCGCACATTCAACATTTCTTTAAGAAACTTTTTATTTAAGAAACATTTGTTATATATAAAAAATATAAAGAGAATGTGTCTGATGTTTTATAGATGAAATATCATGTAGGATATAACTGAAATATGTGATAACAAGCAGATTATTACTTTCACAGCTGCGGAAATGGATCATTCTGAACATGATTGCTTGGTGATAGCTGTGTTAAGTCACGGTGAACTTGGATTGCTTTACGCTCATGATACTGCGTATAAAGCGGATTCTCTATGGCATTACTTCACTGCCGATAAATGCCAGAGTCTTGCTGGCAAACCTAAGCTATTCTTTATACAAGCTTGCCAGGGTGATAAACTGGATCCAGGTATTAATCTCAAAGAGCGTACTGAAACGGATGGGCTTGTCTCAACATTCCGCATCCCTACTCAAGCGGACTTTCTTATTGCCTACTCAACCATTCCAGGTATTGTCATTTGCGCTATCTGAACATTAACCACCCTCTATTGCCCTCGTTCAGCAAACAAACGCCAGTACTCTCGTGTCAGCGCCATGCTGCGCTATAGTATATATGTTTGTCACTGTATTAGGGGTGTAGTTCCGAATGACCCCTGCTCTTGATTGACCTAAAGTTTTACACATAAGTTGTTTTTGATGTGAGGAATAAAATCCGCGTAGTCCCAACTTCGGGAAATAAAAAAAAAATTTTATGATAGCATTTATCTCTCAATTATTGAGTTGGAGATTTGTGTTTTTGCATCAGTTGCAGACGTTAAGCCGTTGGTCCAAAGGGTTAAAGTGAGAGAAGAAGGATAGTATTGGTAGTAGATTGCGAACCCTGCGGGGATATGCAATAAATTACGAATTTTACAGGAATTTTTTTATATTATATATTATATATATAAAATTATATATTATATATCATATATATATATATATATATATATATAATATAAATATATAATATAAATATTATATATTATATATATAAATATATATTATACATGAACTCTGAATACCAAGTTACAGAGACTTGTCAATTGCTGTATTTGGTTCATCTACGACCTTAAGCGTGATGAACATATTACTCCATATCGACGTAGGTTGAAGTGGCTTTCTGTTGAAAATAGACGGTACTACTTCCTTGGATGCCAGATTTATCGTATCCTGCATATGAACTCACCATCATACTTGCGTGAACTTTTTACTTCCCCTGATCCCACTCTTAGGAAGTCTGATCGGCTTGCCTCATCATCTACTCAAACTTTTCACATTCCCGCTCATAGAACTGTTGCCTATAGATCCTCTTTCCAGCTTTCCTCCATTTACTTCTGGCATTCTCTTCCTAATTCAGTTACCTCAGCATCGACTTTTGTATCATTTAAAAGCTTACTTCGCATGTTGTTGCTTTCATCCGAATCAGACGTGTAAGTCTTGTGTTCTTTTCTTCTTTGTTCTGTGCACTCCTTATTTTGCACTTTTCTTGGATCTTTTCTTTTTCTTGCACTTTGGTTTATATTGCGTTATTCTGTTAGTTTTATATTGCGTTAGTTTCTAAGTTGCGTTAGCTATAAGTTGTTTTGTATTATACTGCTTTGTCTGAGAGCGAGCATATGCTATTGTAATCAGACATTGTTATCTTATTTTTGCCCCTTAGCCATTGCTCGGGCATAATTAAATTCATCAATCAATCAATCTCTCTCTCTCTCTCTCTCTCTCTCTCTCTCTCTCTCTCTCTCTCTCTCTCTCTCTCTCTCTCTCTCTCTCTCTCTCTCTCTCTCTCTCTCTCTCTCTCTCTCTCTCTCTCTCTCTCTTTCTTAAAATTATTGTTTATGTGTATGCAAGTTCTTACAAATATTTTCATGTCGTTATCTTGCCATTTTGTATCTTTGCCCTTCAGCCTATGCTTGGGCATATTAAATATATATCAAATCAAATATCTTTATCTTCTTTTTTTTCTTCTTCTTCTCTTCCTTTCTCTCTGTCCTTCTCGACTTTTCTTCTATTTCTCTTATTTATCAACCTCAACTTTGTCATATCTAATTACAGAGAACAAAAAAATTACTAACACACACAATTACTAACACAATCACCACCATCTTTATCGTCGACGATTTACGCACAATATAAGTTTAATTATTTTTTTAAAACTTACTTTCTTCTTTTTTTCTCCATCTTTCTCTTTTTTCTTTGTCTCCTTCTTTTTCTCTTGTTCATCATCTTTAACTTTGTAATATTTAATCACAAAGAATGAAAAAATTACGAACAAACGCTCTATCATCATTTTTATCGTAGACGTGTTACGTATAATATAAGTTCAATTATTTATTATTTTAAGATTTACCTGCCTCTTTTTCTTTTTTCTCTTTTTTCTGTTTTCTTCTTTTCCTTTTGTTCATCATTTTTAACTTTGTATAATAATATCTAATTACAAAGAATAAAAAAATTATGAACAAACACGTTATCATCTTCATCGTAAATGAGTTACGCACAATATAAGTTTAATTATTAGTTTAAGGCTTACCTCTCATTTTTTTTCCTGTTTCCATCTCTTTCTTTCTCTTTCTTTAACACTTTTCAATTTGCACACACTGTCTGCACTGGGCGCACACGTGCTAATCCGGGAGTCAGGGCTATTAAAAAATGAGAATATTGAAGTTCACGGCGCAAAGCTGGAATTTTTTTAAATCGATTCTTATGATATCCCGTAACAAGCGTGTAAAGTCTCTAGAATCAACTCGGCCCGCTTCGCCTTTTTTTATTGCAAAATATATTTAAAAACGCGTTTCTGTATAGTTTTCTTTAAATAACTCCTTCTGTGTTGGTCAAACGACAAAACTTGAAGAGAGAAAAATTGTTCGGAAGAAAATTTCCTATAAGAATAAGCCTTAAAAAATTTTTAAAAAAATTTTTTAATTGCAAAATTGCAAAAAATACGCGAAAAAAGGGCCATTTTTACAGGTTCCCGAAAACTGGGTTAAAAATTATCATATTTAAGCGGACATTCACTCAATGATACCTTTCAGTATGCTGAACAAGTGTGCACAAGGCTCGCCTCCAATTTTTATATGGCTGCCTATTAACAAATTATTTATGCAAATCGGACGCTTGGCTCTTACGTCTGAACGGGTGAACTTATTTTGATGCACTTTATCGGAAATGAAAGGTAACGATGTCTACTTTATGAATTTAAAATAAAAACATTTTTTTTTCTATAATTTGACTATTATTTTAAACAATTTAAATTTCGCATATTAAATATCGGCGTTATTTATTGGCGTACAGTAATGCAAATAGCACCATTGGTTTGCGCTTAAAAAATTATGAATTTAAAAAAAAACGTCCCGATACGACCAATAGAAGCCGAGATAATTGACTTTTACATAATTAATGATTACAGCTAAATTATTTCATATTTTTACTTGAAATTTGGTGTGAAGGTACTGGAGTGAATGCTTTAACGGTGGAATTTTTTTTGCTGCAATTTGACTGCCAGGTTCGGCGAAAAAAAATGTCGAATACAGCGGTTTTAGAGCGAGAGCGCCGGAGCGGACGCAGCGGCGGGTCGACTGCGTGGCGCGCAGGCGCGCGAGCCGCCGCTGCGTCCGCCAAGCTCGCTTAATTAACAATTACTTTTCTCTGCAACAAAAGCACGTATCCAAACGATTTTTTTTTAAATCTGCTTGAAATTTTCCGAATTTTATGATTATCATAAAATTATATAGTATTAAATTAACGGAGATAAACAAGATATATTAGGAAAAATACGTATTAATTATTAACAAATTATTTTTGTGATATTTTATACTGTATTGTATATTTTATTATATTGTCAATACAGATAGAAAATAGGTTGTCTATAATCTAATGAATAGATGTAAAAACGTAAATAAATAAACAAATTTTTAACAAACGTTGAAAAAATTGCATTTTATCCTACCACTCTTTACACACACAAAATTGCTAATATAATTTTTTACTTATAAAAACGATTTTTCTTTAATATATAATAGTTTATCACTATTAGTTACGAAAGTATATCCTCTTTTTAATGAAATAATCATAAAGATCAGAAAAATTCACGAAAATGAAATAAAATAAGTGTATAGACAACCTATTTTCTATCTGTATTGACAATATATAATATTATACAATACAGTATAAAATATCACAAAAATAATTTGTTAATAATTAATACGTATTTTTCCTAATATATCTTGTTTATCTCCGTTAATACTGAGAATATGACATTTATAATGTGATAATCATAAAATTCGGAAAATTTCAAGCAGATTTAAAAAAAAATCGTTTGGATACGTGCTTTTGTTGCAGAGAAAAGTAATTGTTAATTAAGCGAGCTGGGCGGACGCAGCGGCGGCTCGCGCGCCTGCGCGCCACGCAGTCGACCCGCCGCTGCGTCCGCTCCGGCGCTCTCGCTCTAAAACCGCTGTATTCGACATTTTTTTTTGCCGAACCTGGCAGTCGAATTGCAGCAAAAGAAATTCCACCGTTAAAGCACTCACTCCAGTACCTTCACACCAAATATTTCAAGTAAAAATATGAAATAATTTAGCTGTAATCATTAATTATGTAAAAGTCAATTATCTCGGCTACTATTGGTCGTATTGGGACGTTTTTTTTTTTTTGAAATTCAGAATTTTTTACGCGCAAACCAATGGTGCTATTTGCATTACTGTACGCCAATAAATAACGCCGATATTTAATATGCAAAATTTAAATTGTTTAAAATAATAATCAAATTATAGAAAAAAAATGTTTTTATTTTAAATTCATAAAGTAGACATCATTACCTTTCATTTCCGATAAAGTGCATCAAAATAAGTTCACCCGTTCAGACGTAAGAGCCAAGCGTCCGATTTGCATAAATAATTTGTTAATAGGCAGCCATATAAAAATTGGAGGCGAGCTTTGTGCACACTTGTTCAGCATACTGAAAAGTATCATTGAGTGAATGTCCGCTTAAATATGATAATTTTTAACCCAGTTTTCGGAAACCTGTAAAAATGGCCCTTTTTTCGCGTATTTTTTGCAATTTTGCAATTAAAAAAGTTTTTAAAAATTTTTTAAGGCTTATTCTTATAGAAAATTCCCTTCCGAACAATTTTTCTCTCTTCAAGTTTTCTCGTTTGACCAACACAGAAGGAGTTATTTAAAGAAAACTATACAAAAACGCGTTTTTAAATATATTTTGCAATAAAAAAAGGCGAAGCGGGCCGAGTTGATTTTAGAGACTTTACACGCTTGTTACGGGATATCATAAGAATCGATTAAAAAAAATTCCAGCTTTGCGCCGTGAACTTCAATATCTAATCCCCTGTTTCAAGATTGCCGGCCATGCATATATTTCACTCTCTTTATACGTATCTTTATATAAACTTATGTAGTAGTAATTTTACTACTGTTGTGTGCACAAAACATTTGTACACAAAACATATTGTTAGCAACATTTATGAAAACCGTTAATATAACTGAAATCAAGAGACACGGTAGTGTCTCGCGCCAAGTACACGCGGAGCGAGACCGACCGTGACTCTTTTACGCGACGCGACGGGTTGCGAGTACCCGAGATGTTGAGATTTCAATAACGAGTGAACGAATCAAGTTCTAAGTAGGCTTGATCGATAAGAAGATAACACAAAGTATTTTATGTAAAATAATAAAATACTAAAAATTATAATAAAAACATTATATAGAATTTATCTAAAACTTATCTGAAATTTTTCGATGACAACCGTTCACAGACGCGCGCTGCGCGCGCGTTATTTAGCTTTTTAAATTTTATATTTTTTATTATAAAACTTAATTTTTAACTACTATTTTATTTTTACTACGTTACACTATTATACTCACACGACAATACGTTAACGTTCAAACTGTCAAAACCACGGTCGTGAATACAGGTCCGGAAACTCGTCCGTTTTTTTGGTGGTGGGGGTGACTCGCTTAATGACGATATTTTCATAGGCTTGCCATGTGACCGCGCGCGTCGCTGCGTTGCAAGGATTTTTTATCACGCATACGCATTGTCCACTAATCCGTTTTACCGTAAAGACTCCCGCACAATGAAATATATAAGGAACAAGGAACAGATATTAGCGATTAAAAATAAGAAATCAGGAATAATATTAATCGCTAATATCTGTTCCTTGTTCCTTATATTTTTCATTGCGGAGGCCTTAACCAATACAATATTTTTATAATAAATGTAAGATAGAAAATAGTATATGCAAAAAGCAGCGAGTTTTGTAAATAAGTTGGCTCAATCAACGTTTTAAATGAGTTCAAATGTGGATGAGTGGTAGTAAGAGATCCGCCTTGCAGTCTTTTACCGTTTTTAGTTTGATTCTGATTATTGTTTTTTTTTTACAATTTTACGAAAAGAAAATAAAAAGCTTATATGCTTAAGCCCCCTTTTTGCAATAACATCCATAAATAAAATAAAATACATCTATATGTTAAAAACGCTCATCGTACACCGTATGATTAATATGATTAAAGCAATGAACTGAACTAATTCGATTTTTCTACAAATACGTCGTTAACTAAATTCGTTAAAAAATTCCAAGCGTTAAACATTAAATTCACGCGTGTATTGTTTAAATAATTATTTTATTTTTGTTTATTTACATTTTAATTTCTATTTTACTTAACCATTAAGAATGCTTGTACGTTCACGACAAATTTATCGAAATTACTTTTGAACTTCAATCTCTGAGGACGGTTATTCAAGTCCATACTAAAGTCTATATCCGTCGTTAGCTCGGTGAATGCATTCGCTAATCTTTGTGCTACTTGTGGATCTGTTTGACTGGATACAATATTCTGTACAAGTTCCTGATATTCTTCTTGATAGCAATATATGAGATGGTAAAGAGGCGTACTGGCGTTCGAGATCAGATCTGAATCCATTTGATGTTACAAAATGAGACTTATCAGCAACTGAAAGGAAAAATTCAATAATTCAAAATTTGCTGTATCCTAAAAGGTACGTTTATATGCTCATAAGCTATCGCTTGTAAAAACTTACGTTCAAAAAGGGTGCCATTATGTCTTTGCGCCACCGTCCTTGCGTAACTTCTTTGTGAATGTGCATGGTCAAGGTTTGGATTGTATCACAGCAAAGACTAGCTACTTCATTGCCAAATGAATATAAACTTAATTCTACTGATGACGCTAAAAGCTGCTGCAGCAATTTAACAGGTTGCAATTCGGCACGACACAATATTTCGTTAATTTCATTGTCAATTTAATCACTTTCTAGGACTTCGTACGTTCGTTACATTCAATATGTCAATATGTTATATGTTATATAACATATGACATATATATGTTATATGTCATATGTCATATGTTATAAGTTATATGTCAATATATTCAATATGTATTTGCGTTATTTAAAAAATCTCTAACCTCCAGCGCTCCAGGTGGTGATGGTGTCAACTACATAAAATGACTTCACTAAGCGAGTCACCCCCCACTACTAGAGTTTCCAGACCTGTATTCACGACCGTGGTCAAAACACACTCCGCGATGACAGTCCATCACGGGCTAAAGCAAGCTACGGCGCGGCAATCAATCGAGATAACCCATCAGCATCGCGGTAAAAAGGCAACAATAAATTCGACTATCGACTTAACACGCTTTTTTTAAGAGTGGACTACCCTTATGAAAAAGTAGTACTGGTTTTAATACTGGAAAAAGTATTGGTGAAAGTACTGAAAACATAAGTACTCAAAGTACTACTAAATTCGACCATACTGACTTCGTCAGTACTCTTTCCCAGTACTCATCCAGTACTTATCCAATACTCATTCAGTACTTCCTTCAGTACTTCCTCTTGTACTCCCTCCAGTACTCCCCCCAGTACTTTTTCCAGTACTTTCTCCAGTACTTCCCCCAGTACTCCCCCCAGTACTCCCCCCAGTATTTCTTTTAGTACTCCCCTTGTACTCCCTTCAGTACTTCCTCCAGTACTCTTTTAGTACTTATTGAATACTCGTGGGATACTAACGTGTGGCACAGGCGCTGTACTTGCGCAGTACTATCCAAGTAGAACAAAAAGTCAAGATTGTAGGCTTAGAATTTAGGAACTCTTGCCTTTTAGGCGACTAGCGCCCGAAAATATCTGATTTGGTCCCGTAGGGGGTCTCCTCTTATACAAGTCGGTGCAGAATCTTGAACTCGAGAGAATGTTTGGGCGAGGCGACGCCTAGCGGCATCGATGCGAACTGCCCATTTTACTAGTGTTGCCGCGCGGGCGTGTATCACTGGTGGCGTGACCGCCACAAAGATGATAGCAAAATAACGTCATATTGATAGTTTAGTGTGTTAATTTAGTGTTTTATTAATTTAGTATTTCCAAGATACGTTACAAAAAAGTAGTACTAGCAATCAGTACTCAGTACTGAGTGATCAGTACTCATAGTATTAACAGTATTAGTATGTTATTACTCATGAATATTGCAGAATGGTCAATACTGTGCCTATTAGTTCTTACAGTACTGGCAGTACTATCTTGATAGTACTCCGAATATTAATCTGACAAAGTATTGACCATTTCAATACTTTGAAGTACTAATGAGTATTATTGCTTGTAGTACTGCCAGTACTGTAAGCACTGACAGACACAGTACTGACCATTCTGCAGTATTCATGAGTATTAACATACTAATACTCTCAATATTACTAGTACTGATCACTCAGTACTGAGTACTGATTGCTAGTACTACTTTTTCGTAAGGGTAGAACAACACAGGCGCGCGCTACGCGCGCGCTTTTATTTTATTTCACGAATAGAACACAGGCGCGCGCTACGCGCGCGCATTAATTTAATTTCACGAATATACAACTATACATTTTTTATATTTTTATTAGAAGTCAAGAGGTAAGTCGCTAATATCGATAGGTCTTCTAAAGCAACACCTTTCTATTTCTCGAAAACTAAACACCGTACTTTATTAATGCTGATAAGGACATAATTTACTTATATAATTAAAGACGTAAAAACCCATACTTCATACATTTATTGATTTTTGTATATAAAATGTGTTAAAAACGGAACATTCAAAAGCAATTATTAAAAATAAAATTTACCCAAATTTCTTTTACTAATTGTACAGTTCAAATAATAGTTAATATATTATTAATAATATCAGATCATTTTACATGTTTGTAACGTCTTGAAGCTATTTAAATTTATCTTTTTTTTTATTTTTCTTATATTGCAGTTTTATATTTAAATATAAAATTGAGATGCAACGTAAACTGGCATACTTTGATAAAACGGATTATAAGGTAGTAAAAATCAAATAGAATAGAATAAAAAACAGCACAAGATCTTGCTGCGAAATTATGAGATAAATTTACTAGCATGCTGTCGGCATACTGCCAACATTTTGCTATGTGGGGTAAAACAATTGTGAAGCAACACACAGTAACAAACTACGAAGGTAGAAAACGAAAGGTTTCGAATTTAAATCCTGATCGGGTCTGTTAATTTTTCCGTTTACCCTTCTCGCTGTCCAAAATTTCCTTCCGTATCTTTCTTCCACCCTCACTACACTCCTTGTTTTCTCGTATATTTCCATGATCCTCTTTCCCAACCTCTCACTCACCCCTGGTTTTTTTTAGACATCTTCCCAAAACCCTCCTGTTCACTGAACCAAATGCCGCCCTTGGATCTACAAAAGCAGCCACTATACCTTCTTTTTCCTCTTTAATCCCTTCCCTATCGCATAATTAAGTATGTAAATGTGTAAGTGTGTAAACCCTCTCCTTTCCATATATACTCTCCCATAACGCCTTTCTTAAACCACGTCCCCCATAACTTTACACTTCATTTCCTATCTCGTCCTCTCCCGCCGTTTTACCTTTTTCAGCTCTTCCAGTATTCTCTCTACTTCCTTCTATCCTATCTCCTTCTCTTTCTCCACTTTCCCCTCCGCCCCCTGCTTTCCCAACTCTCCTTCTCCTAGCCTTCGCTTGTATTCCGTTCCTTCTAACATCTTCCTAAAGTATTTATCCCACTCCTCTAATGTTATCTCTTTATTAATTTCTACCCTTCTTCTCTTTTCCTTGTTTATTACTTCCCACATCTGCTTCTCTGTTCTCGCCTCTCTTGCCTCTTTCAGCAAATTTCTCTTTTTTCTTCCTTTTTTCTCACACTTTTCCTTATACTCCTTTCTTCTCTTATGATCTTCTTTGTGTTTTTTTCCTCTTTTCCAGTCTCTTAATAATTTTTCGATCTCCTCCCTCTTCTTTCTACAGTCCTTATCCTGCCCTTTCCTTCTGCCCCTCTTTTTACTCTTCTCACCCTTACTTCCATCTTAATTCTTTTTGTCAACTTTTTGACCTCTTTATCTATTGCCCCCTACCTATTTCTACCTTCTCCGTCCTTTTTCAAAACTCTTCTCTTGCCTCTTCCGACCAGTCCGTCTTTTTCACCCACCTCTCTTCCTCCGCTATTGTCCCTCTCCTCTCTCTCATCACCACCCCCTTTGTCCAACCGTACTGCTATTGATTGGTGATCCGAATCTACCTCACACCTCACCTCTAATCTTGTCACTCTTTTCCAAGCTTTTTTTTCTCCTATTGCGTAATTGATCACTGTTTCCCCTCTTTTTCCTGTAAATTCACCCCTCCTTCTCATCTCCCTCCTATACTCTATTTATAATTTCCCACCCTTCCTTTTTCATCCATCTAATCAGCCCTTTCTCCTACCTATTTATCATTTTATCTTTCGATTTTCTTTCAGCTCCCTCTTCTCCATCCTTCAGCTCTCCTTTTTCTTCTGTTCTCGCATTGAAATTGCCTCCACTATCCATCTCTCCTCTCTCCCTTCCTCCTCTTTTACCGATTTTATCTTACCCATCATCTTGTCCAAGTTGCCGCTTACGTAAACTGTTGCCAATCTCCATTTCTCCTTCTTTCATCTTACTTCTTTATTCATTAAACCTTCCTCCTCCACCCATTCTTCTACCTCTTCTAACCTTTATCTGACTTCCATCATTAATCCACCTATTGCTCTTCTTTTTCTTCCAACTCTTTCTTTCTTTGCACCCTGTATACTCCAGTTGAACTTCTTTGGCACCCTATTCTTTATCTTCTCCCATTCCTCTTGTTTCAGCCACGTCTCCACCAACTCCACGACATCCCACTCTCTTATCCTTTCCCAAAACCCTTCCTGTTTTTCCTTCACTCCCGCTACATTCCAAAAGCCTATCTTTAGGTTTCCTTCCTGTTTCTTCTTTTCTTCCTCCTTCTCTTTTTCACCCCTCTTTTTCTCTTTTTTCACTCTTTTTTACTTTTCCCATTTTACTCTCTCTGACTCCTTTCCCCACTCCCCTCAGCCTCGCCACACTCCCTTTTTTCTGTTCCCGAAATTGTAGTTTTGATAGGGGGATTCCTTTTTTTCTTAAGGAATTCTTTGAGAAAAATTTCGAAACTCTCAACGCTTCTCAAAAGGAGCAGTTTGCTGAATTGGTGATCAAGTTTCAAGATGTCTTTTCGGAAGATGTGGTTGCAGGAAATTGCTCCGTCGTTGAGCATGTTATTAGGGTGAAAAATTCTTCTCCGATTAAACAGGCTCCTAGGCGAATTCCACTGCATATGCGAGAAGAGGTGGAAAAGATTTTAAACGAAATGAAACAACGTGGTGTCATCGAAGAATCTCATAGCGCCTGGGTTTCTCCAGCTGTTTTAGTAAAAAAGAAAGATGGAACGATTAGATTCTGTATCGATTTTAGGAAGCTCAATGCCATTACAGAAAAAGATTCTTATCTTATTCCCAGAATAGATGATCTTTTTGATCGTTTATCCGGAAATTCCTGGTTCACCACCTTAGATTAAAAAGCGGCTATTGGCAGGTGAAGCTTCGTCCTCAGGATAGAGAGAAAACGGCTTTCTCTATAGGAAATGGCTTATGGCAGTTTACTGTAATGCCATTTGGATTATGTAATGCTCCTGCTACTTTTGAGCGATTGATAGAGCAGGTTCTTCGTGAGATATTGAATAAGATCTGTATGGTTTATTTGGATGATGTCATCATCTATAGTAAAACTTTCGAAAAAATGCTGGCAAATTTAAGGGAAGTATTTCTTTGTTTACGGGGTGCAAATTTAAAACTCAATCCAAAAAAATGTACTTTCTTCGGGAGAGAAGTGAAATACTTAGACCATGTCGTTTCAGAAATGGAATCTCCACTGATTTGGAGAAAATTAAAACCGTTCAAGAGTGGCCTATTCCTCAAAATAAGAAGCAAGTGCGAAGCTTCTTGGGACTCTGCTCTTATTATAGGAAATTTGTGAAGGGATTTTCTCTTATTGCTAAGCCATTATTTTCTTTAACTGAGAATCTTAGAAAATTTGTGTGGGATGGGCGTTGTCAAGAAGCTTTTGAGAAGCTTAAACAAAACTTAATTTCTTCTCCTATTTTAGCTTTCCCAATAGAAAAAGGGGAATTTATTCTTGATACTGACGCTTCAAATCACGATGGGCGCGGTACTTTCTCAGATTCAGGATGGTAGGGAGAGGGTCTTAGCTTATTATAGTCGAGTTTTGAGCAAGTCTGAAAGAAACTATTGCGTAACTCGTCGAGAGCTGTTAGCATTGGTGGAGGCTTTGAAAACCTTCCATCACTATTTATATGGACGTAAATTCTCGGTTAGAACGGATCATCTTTCGTTACGCTGGTTGATATGTCTTTTATAAATCTAGAAGGGCAGTTAGCACGTTGGATAGAACGCTTACAACAATTTAATTTCGTAGTCAAGCACCGAGCAGGAAAGGTGCATGCAAACGCTGACGCGTTGTCTAGGCGTCCATGTGCGGAAGGAAACTGCAGATATTGTGATAAAGTGGAGATGGGGGAAGAAAGTATTGTAAGGGAACATGTTAGAAGAATAATCTTCAAAGAAATTGAATCTCCCTCTTCTCTCCGCCCTACCCTCCCATCGTTTTTCCTCCCTTCTCACTATCCTCCCTTTTCATTTTTCCGTCTCCCTCTTTTCCATTCTTTCTCTCTTCCTCTGTTCCTTTTTCTTCCCCCTCCTTCTTCTTGTTCCTCTTTCTTATTTTCTCTTCCATCTCTGTCATGACTTTTTTTCCTCATCCCAACTCCACCACATCCCCTTTATCGAAATCTTTCCGTACTTTATCCAAGCTTTCCTCCTATTCTTTTTCTCCTTCTCAGCTATCCTCTCCAGGCTCCATTACATTTTTCTTTCCTTCAAGATCATGTCATCCTTTATTCTTTTCATACTCCCTTTCCACACATTCTTTCTCTGTATTATCTCTCTTTTTTTACTCTATTTTTTAAACTAACTAAAACTATCTTTTTCTCTTGCCCCGTCTTTCTTCCTATCTCTTTTACCTCTTTTATTCTTTCCTCCTTTCCCATCTCTAGCCATAGCTTCTTTACCGCTTTCTTTAGCCTTCACTCCTCCACCTCCACCTTTTTCATTACTACATTGTTCCTCCTTCTGTCTCTCTCTTCTAACTCTCTCCACATTTTTAGCTCTCTTACCTTCGCTTCCATTGCTTTATCTCTTTTTCCTATCTCCCACTTTCCTTCCTCCCATCTCTCTCCTTCTCTATACTATCCAGCCTTCCTTTCAACTCTCTTATCTCCTTCAATTCCTTCCTTTCCTTCTGCCATTTCACCTCTCTCTCCTCCACATGCGCCCTCATCTTCTTAATCTCATCTCTTATCATTTTTCTCTCTTTCTTGCTTTCTACTTTCTACCTTTTGCTCTTTCTGTTCTTTCCTTAATTCCCGTATTTCCTCCATAATTTTACTCATTATCCTTATTATCTGTTCTTTCCCCTCTAGCGATATCACCATTTTCCTACTCCTTCTAAACGCCTCTTCCTCTTTCCTCTTCCCCCTTCCGCTTTTTTTCTTTAAATAATCATCTATACTCGCCTCACTACATAAACTCGCACTTCTCTCTCTCTCCTTGTGCTAGCCACCTTATTTTTTCTACTTGTCATTTTTTGAGCTCCTTCTTCGCTTTATTCTTCCCCTTACTTTCCTTATTTATCTCCTCTACTCTCCTTTTTATCCCCTGCTTTCCTCTCACTTTATTTATTATATCGTCTCCTTTTCTCCCTATCTCGCTTCAAATCTACCGCCACCCTACTCCTTCCCCTTTTCTCTCTGAGATGTCACCACCTCTCAGCCTTTCTTCACCTACCATGTCGCCACCTCTCAACCGCCTGCCACTTCAATTTCTCTCTAAGGTGTCCCTAACCTCTTTTTGACCACACATCGTTACTAACTAATATCTCTTCTCTTACTCTTCTTTGCTTCTCGCCTCCACTTCCACCGTCTTTGCCACTTCTTCCTTCCCTCCACCACTACTCTCCTCTCTGCTGCTACTCCTAATCTCACTCTACGCCTTACTTTTTCGCTCTCTATCGCGTTCGCCAACCACCCGCTTCCACTCCTATACCCCTCTCCCTCTCTTATTAATTATAAATCACATATTTTATTTTTTAAACTCTTTTGTAATTTTTCAATTTTTTATTCTTACTTACTCGCTCTTTCTTTTTATTTTATTTTGTTTTATTTTGTTTGATTCACTTTCAGTTACGTTTTTTCACCACTATTTTTATGTAGTCTCCTTCTACTATCTTTATATAGTTTTCTTCATTCTCATCCATTCTGCATTATTTTTCTAATTTTACTGCATTTTACTGCTTTATCTTCTCTCATTCTTTCTTATTTTTACTTGTTCTCACTCCATACTGCTTCATTTTCGCTCATTGTCTTCTCTTTATTTCTCTCATTCTTTTTTATCTTCTCTGATTTTCTCTGATTTTTGTTCATGTCCTATTATTCAATTTTATCCTCATCTATTCCCTTAAATTCATATCCTGTCGTCTTAAATTTGTCTCTTTTTGCATTTTGCAGCCATTTTTTCTTATTCTCACTAATCTTTCTCTTTCGCTCTCTTACTTCCCTTTCTCTCATTGTCTCCCCCTCTGCTCCTCCCCTCTCTCTCTCTCTCTCTCTCTCTCTTCTGTCTTTTATTTTTCGCTCTTGTTTATATCATGTGTATCTTTGTATTATTCATTACTTGCCTAAAGTCTGTGACTATAAAATAAACCAATCAATCAATCTCTATCTCTCTCTCTCCCTCTCTCTCTGTTTCTCTGTCTCTCTGTCTCCCTCTTCCTCTCTCTCCTTTTTTTGTCTCTTGGTTCTTTTCTTTCCTTTTTTTCTTTTTTCTTCCTTCTGTTTTTTTTTTTTTTTTTTTAAATTTTATGATACCTTAATCATAAATAATAAAAAAAATCATATATTACATAAAACACGCTGTAGCCATCTTCATCGTTGATGTGATCATGATTTATAATTGATAAGAATCAAAAATAATAATTTATTATTTGCTTGTAATTAATGTAATTATTAAGTATGCATAATTTTTTTACTGTTCCGTACTCTGATGTTCTAACGCGATGTTTTATGTACTAAAACTTTCAGGAGCAAGGATTGCTCTACAGTGAAAACCGCATCCATACAGTAGTTTCAGAAAAAATCGTAGACATATCCACGTACATCATACTCGCCGAATTGAGAACCTCCTTTTTGAAGTTGGTTAAAAATAAATTATATTTAATTTTTTATCATGAAATATTAAATTTTACACGTGACTGTTATGTCACATAGAAATTGATATATAAATCTATTTAAAAAAATTGAAGAAACAATTAAAATTTTAAAAATTGCTCAAAAATTTAAAAAAATATAGAACTGAGTTGAAAAAAAACTAAAAAGTAAAAAAAATTAAAAAAAAAAAAAAAAAGTATTGGCTATTTATCAAAGAACGACTGCATATGTGGCGAGATAGGCAGGATACACAACGATATCTTGTACTCTAATAGTTTTTTATTTTATAAGATATATATATATATATATATATATATAAACTCAAACACGTTCGCACGTCCGAACTTGACAACACTCCGGGCTTTTGTGTGTTCACACAACGACCGAAACGACCGCACGTACGCGTGGCGCCCCGAGGCTCGCGTCACGCGGGAGCTGCCCTCTCGAAGGGCGGGAGCACATCGCTCGTTCAAAGCTCAGCTCCTCATACTCCCTCCCTTTGTGCGAGCGATCCTTGGTCTTTTAAATTTCTGCTTTATCTGAAACACACCGAGAGTTAGTTCTAGAATAAAATTAATCTCTAATTCTGTTCAAACTCTACATTCATTATCTTATCTCTTAGATATGCAAATGCTTCTAAAGGTAAAGGTTTTGTCATAATGTCTGCCAAGTTCTCTTTGGTCTCAATCCATTCGACTTTCACCTTCCCTTGATCAACACACTGCTTGATAAAATCTCCATGAGTGTCAGCCATATGTTTTCTATTTCCAGTTTCTTCTCTCTCTTCTAAGTTTTTCTTTATTTCTTCCAAGTTGTCATCAAACATTTTAAGTTTGTGACTTCCATCCTTCTTAGTGCAGTTTCCTGCTGCTCTGTTATCACACCAGATTGTTGCAGGCAAGAATGTTCTTCCAACAACATACCTGAGCGACTTGTCTAATGAAATTACTTCTTGACAGGCCTCACTCATTGCTAGATACTCTGCCTGACAGGTAGAGAGTGTAACATATGTCTGTTTATGACTTCTCCATGCTATCACATCTCCAAACAATTTGATTATATATCCTTCAGTGGATGTAGAATCCATGCAATTTCTAAAACTAGCATCTGTCAGTGACTCCAATTCATCTGTTTTACCTCTAAATATTAATCCTTTATTTGCAGTTTCTCTAAGATATCTGAAGACTCTTTTTACATCTTGCCAGTCTTCTTCCGTTGGCTCTAATTGTCTTCTTGCTAAATAGTTTATTGCAAAGACTATATCAGGTCGTGTAGCATTTGCCAGATACATTAAGCTTCTTATAACTTCTCTATAAGGTACTCTTTTAATTTCTTCTTTAATACTCTTTTCTTCTAATTTATTCTTTCTATTTTTATTGCTCACTTTTCTGGTGACCATAGGAGTACTCTGAGGCTTGCATTCATTCATATGAAACTTTTCTAATACGCTCTCAGTATATCGCGTCTGAAGAATGTACATATATCTTTCTTCTTTGTTTTGCTTTATTGTTATTCCCAGAAAGTTTTTTGGTTCCCCAAGATCCTTCGTCTCAAATGTTTCACTCTTCTTTTTGATTTCTTCTAATTTCTTCTGATCATTACTTGCAACCAACATATCATCTACGTAAAACAGTACGATCACTATTTTGCCTTTTTTCTTCCACGTGAACAGACATGGCTCATGTAGGTCGTTCTCTAATCCAAGTTTCTTAGCCTCTTCTGAAAATCTCTTATTCCATCTTTTCGGACTTATCTTCAATCCGTACAAAGCTCTATT
Source organism: Temnothorax americanus (assembly GCF_048541705.1). Lineage (NCBI taxonomy): Eukaryota > Metazoa > Arthropoda > Insecta > Hymenoptera > Formicidae > Temnothorax > Temnothorax americanus. The sequence goes on from NW_027509237.1 coordinate 56,690, forward strand.
CAATTTACACACCTTATTCTTCTTGGTGTTTTCATCCACTTCTACTCCCTCTGGAATTTCCATATATATTTCATCTTTTTCTTCTAAAATTCCATTTAAAAAACGCAGTCTTGACATCTAGCTGACTAGCGTATAAGTTATACTTATTTATTATTGCCAATATAGATCTAACCAGTGACAGTCTCGAAACGGGTGCATATGTCTCTTTTAAATCATACACGTTTCTATCTTTACAACCTCTGATCACAAGTCTTGCTTTGAATCTGGTAGATCCATTTGCCTTTAATTTTCTTCTAAATACCCATCTTGAATCTATTATATTAGGTCATTTTCTATCTAATTTCTCTAATGGTCTATCGACAAGTTCTCACACTTGATTAGCATACATAGATTCGAGTTCCTCTTTGACTGCCATTTTCCAATTCTCTCTTTCGTTACTTGACATTGCTTCTTCATAAGTAACAGGCTCTCTGTTCAACGATGCCATAAGACATTGATGTAATTCATCTTCGTTCTCTATATTCCGTTGAACATTTTTCACATTGGTATAATTAGCAAAGCTAACATCTTCTATTATTCTCCGCACATCAGTGTCTCCATTATCTTTTAGTTTTCTTTTAGTTTTACTTCTAGTCATTGAAGTTTCACTTTCCTTTCGTGCGACTTTCTGCTTCTGTTCGTCTAGTTGTGTTATTTGTTTTTTCGGTCTACCTCTTTTCCTTTTCTCAGGAATCTCTAGTATTTGTTCTCCCTTTTCCTCATCTTCTACGAACTCTTTCATCCATTTTTTATCTGAGTCTTTTTCTTCTTCTGTTTTACTATTTTGATATACATTTTTATATGTTACCTTTTCATTAAATCGAATGTGTCGGGACTCTATGAATTTTCTTGTGCTTGGATGCCAGAGTATATATCCAGTGTCAGTATATCCTACCAACACACCTCTAATAGCTCTCTTGTCGAACTTCGATGTAGGCTTTGGTACTCTTGCATATCCAATGCATCCGAATCTCTTTATTTGCTCAAAATGACAACTCGTTTCTGGTGAGAACTTATTCAACGGGATCTCGTATTCTATAGTTTTGTGTGGAGATCTGTTGTACGCATGCACAGCAGCGTCAACTGCCAACTCCCACATACTCTTTGGTAATCCCGAGTCAAACATATATGTTCTAACTTTCTCTTGCAACGTTCTGTTGAATCTTTCTGCAACTCCGTTATGCTCTGGAGTATACGGTGGCGCGTAAATGGCTTCTATCTTTTCTCTATCCAGTACTTCTCTAAACGCACCTCCCGTGAACTCCTTGCCTTGATCTGACTTTACATAGCACAGTTTTTCTTCTTTTCCCAGTAGATTTCTGGCTTGTATGAGGTATTTCTCTAAAGCCTCTCTAGACTTGTCTTTCGTCTTTAGTAAGTATGCTTTCGCCAATCTAGATCATCTATAAACACAATAATAAATCTCTTTTGTACTGGATATGAGGTGGGTTTTATCGGACCCATAATATCCGTGTGTATGACTTGAAGTGGTCTTTGAGCTCTATTTCTATTTTCTTTAAACGGCAGTTTTGTCATCTTTGCCATTATACAGACTTCACACTCTAATATGGAGTTATCAAGCTTAACATTCTCTAATTTCTTTTCTACTTTTTGTAATTGTCTTAGATAATTTAACGATGCGTGACCTAATCTAACATGCCATAACATTGCCTCATTTATTTTCTCTAATTTCTTTTCTTTTTCGATTACTGAGCTTTCACACATTTCTTCTATATTCTCTATTGTCTGTATATCCTCTAACTTAATGGCTTGCTCGAGTTCAGCATTATTGTTTTCTATATTTTCGTTCACATTTGTGAGCTCACCTTTATTCTCCCTCTCAATCGCAGAGCCAACATTGTCCCTTTCATCTAATTCTCCCTCCGAAATTGATAACTCATTGCTCTGTATGTTTGCCTGCGATTGTTCAGGAAGCTCACTGTGTGAAACAATTTCTGCTCTACATCTGTACACAGCACATTCTACATTATCATTGTCCTCTATATTATTATTTTTGACCTCAAATTGTATAATCCAATTTGGTTTCTCATAAACTCCTTCAAAAACTATTTTATTTGTCAGTTTATTGTAAACTTTAAATACTTTATCATCTAAATAGATACTGAACCCTGCATCAGCCAACTTTCTCAGAGACAACAAATTTTCAGATACTTTCTTTGTTGCAATTACATTACGTTAATTTAATGACTCTCTTTTCTTTTTCATTCGTCATTAACAAAAGATTTTCTTTACCATCTATCGAAATGTCTGCAAGCTCATTTTTATTCGCGCATTTAATAACTCTATTTTTACATTTTTCGAAATTGGACAGAATAATATTCTTGTTCACAATATGATCCGTAGCACCCGAATCTACAATAAAATTTACTAACTCTTTTGAACTATCTCTATCTTCTATTACTTTAATCATGCATAATTTACCTTCTTTTGCTGTTTTCGTCGGTATATGTTTCTTGGCTGGTTGTATCTTGGTTATTTTCCCTCTGTTATCTACTCTTTTTGTGCCTTTTTGCACAAATCTACCCTTTTTCTTTATATTTTTATTAACGGTTTTATTTGAATACCTTTTTCCTCTAAATCTGCTCGCCTGGGCTTCGGCATTAGGACAGCTATCTCCTTTGTGTCCTCGTATCTTCTGGCAATAATAACAAAACCAGGCCTCTGTTCCTGCTAGTGGGCAGTCCTTTGCCATATGGCCCAATTTGTTACATCTGTAACACTTAATTGACTTGCTTGTGCTCCTCAGCGGTGGCCCTTTGTGCTCTAACCTCTGGTTTCTCTAGATTCTGTCTAACTTCAGTCTTAGTCTCTGCCTCTAACTGCATCATGAAAGACTTTATTTCATCTATGTTCAATTCTTTAAGATTAGATTGTCTTCTAATTAAATCTACATTCCTCAGCTCTGGTACATTTATTGACACAGCTTGATAAAATGCAGATCTAATCTCTTGTTCTGCGAGAGGTACCGCATCTTCGCATGATTTATATTCTCTAATTATTGAATCGAAGCGTTCGCAAAAATCATTTACTTTTTCGTTTTTTCTTATTTTAATTTGATAAAGTCTAGCTCGTACCGATGCATGAGTAACATTTACTTCACTCTTTTTATAACCTCTTAATTTCTTCAAAATTTCTTTCGGATCTCTTTCTCATGTAAAATCCTTTTATGATAATTTTCATCTAAATGATTGATTATTATATCTCTAACTAGACTTTTTCTCTTAGCAACTTTTAATTCGGAAAGATTTTCTGGACTTTCAATGTTTGAATCCATTACATCTAATAAATCGTTATTCATTAATTCGGATTTTAAATAATCCATTCAAAGATCAAAATTGGATTTTTGCGTCAGCTTATATTCTTTTCTAATATGCAACCTTTGACTGTTTAATTCTACCTTTAAAGCGCTCTTAATTGTCTCTAAACTTTTATTTTTCTCGGCTGAACAGACTGTTGTTTTATCTAACTTTTTCTTTTTAGACTCTACTTCTAATTCTTTAACCATTTGTATACCGTTCTTTACTATACTTTGCGTATTTTTGTTATTTACCTCTAACCGTCTAAGCTTTACTTTCTCTTTCTCTAGATTTACATGGGCAACTTCTACCATATTGTCCATCATGGAGGTAGCTTTGGTCATAGCCTTGTCCAACATCTTTAGTACCGAGTCCATTTTTGCAACCATCTTTTCTTGTTTCTCATACAGCAGTTTCGTTCCTATAGGTAGTACAGGGCGATTCTCTACCCATGCATTTGTCACATCCACGTTTTCCACAACCGTAGGTTTTTGTTTGTTGCGTTTCGAAATTGCACCCCTTCCTTCAGTCTCCTCCTTATCTCTTTCTCTTTCTATTACCGTGATGATGCTACTATCGCTGTCGTAATCGATCACCAGCGCATCTTGGCCTTCTTTTTCCACCGGAAGATTTTCTGTCTCTTTTTCCATCTATATCAGGATTTAAATATCAATTGAACATTAGCATTCCTCTTTTGACAAGATAAACCAACATTCTTATTGACATATAATGGTTTAATTTCTATCACCTAATTTCTTTCAGCGATAAGATAAAAACACAATGCTTATGAGGCTATATAGAATGCACTGCAATTCACAACAGCCCCAAAGCGAGAAACCACGCGCCTCTGCAGGGCTATCCGTACGCGCACACCACTCTCCGTTGCGATCCCCAGCACTGCTGAAAAGATCTATGGGAGCTCGGGTTGATCACGCACGCGCACGGGGCCCATACAAATTTACGCGGCCTCCCTGTACAGTAATCAAGCTACACCGCACAGCTAGTCATGCTCAATTACCGACCCGATACATATCGATTTCAAAAAAAAAATAAACTCATGTAGAGTCATATAGAGTTTTTATACATACGTATACACATACATAGACATGTATCGCAATCTAGCCATCTAGCATACGCATACATTTACATGTATCGTAATCTAGCCATCTAGCATCGATGCCATGTTATTAGTCGAAATCGACTATGTGTTCGCAGATGTCAGAAAAAATAGAAAGAATGAAGTTACTTGCTCGCAATTATTCTTTTATACGTGCCTTTATGCTATATTGGTATTGTGTTGTAATTTCAGTTTTTTACTTTACTGTTAATATTAACGAAACTGTCGTGATTTGAATTGATTTCTCACCGTAGTAAGAAGCGCGATCTTGTGTTACGACTTACGTAAAATAATTACTGTAAGGAATATAAAAAGTTTAATGGTTATTTCATGACACATAAGTGTAGAGGGATAGTAAATGATGGAATACAGCAAAATACAAGTGCACAGCTCTTGTATTTTTTGTTTACCTTAATATCTTGTATATCCCTCCTGTGCTTAGGATATACGGCAAGTTAGCATGCAGGATTTAGGCCATAGTACGGATACTTTTTAAAACTCGAAATCTCCTATGTGTTCTTTTTCTTTCTCTTTTTGGATCGTATAACAATAATAATCTTTAATGCACCTATCGTTCTTCTATCTTCTTTTAAAAATTTTTTAGTTTTATAATTTGTTTATTATTCTTACATTTTAATAAACTTGTTACACATATTTTATAACTTATTATGACAATTTATTGCCTTATAAATAAACATTATTTGTAATTTTTTATAAGGCTTACATTTTACCCATGAATGTCATATAATCCACCCTTCTAGGATACATGACAAAAATGCAAGTGTTTCTAAGTTTCTTTTTATTAAATACAAAGAATTAATATTTTATGTTTCTAGTAATAGATAGTATAAAGTTTTTATTAGTATAATTCATTTGCCTTAAGCATAGTAAATAATAATTTCACCCTTTCTCTTACATAATATATGTACTATGTGTATTATAGGTACAACTAATAATAAAAGTTTTGATCTTTTTAATTCTAACAATAATATTAATTAATAGTAATAGAAAACATAAATACAGAGTATTCTAAAAGTTAAATATGTAGTATAACAGCACTCTCTCCAATCCCTTTGAAATTTTCTAATTTTAAACAAATTTGTCGTTTATTATATAATTATAATTAATACACTTAAAATATCACAATATCGGCAAGTAAGGAAATGATAATTGAAATAATAGTTTATGGATATACATTTATGGATATACATTTATTTCTTATCTCGTTCTCTCCCGCCGCTTTACTTTTTTTCAACCCTATCAGCACTCTCTACCTCTTCCCATCCTATCCTCTCTTCTTTCTCTACTTCCCCCTCCGCCCCCTGCTCATCCTTCTTTCCTTCTTCTAACCTTCGCTTATATTCCGTTCCTTCTAACATCTTCCTTAAGTATTCATCCCACTCCTCCATTGTTATCCCCTTATTAATTTCTACTCTTCTTCTCCTTTCTTTCTTTATTACTTCCCACACCTGCTTCTTTGTTCTCGCCTCTCTTACCTTTTTTAGCAGATTTCTTTTTTTTTCTTTTTTCCTCTCACACATTTCCTTATACTCTTTCTTTTTTTTTATAATGTTCTTTATATTGTCTTCCCCTTTTCCAGTCTCTCAATAACTTTTCTACCTCCTTCCTTTTTTTCCTACAGTCCCCATCCCACCATCCTCCCGTTCCTTCTGCCCCTCTTTTTACTCTTCTCATCTTTTCTTTCATCTTAATTATTTTTGTCAACTTTTTGATCTCTTTACCTATATTGCCTCCCCCCCTCTACCTATTTCTACCTCCTCCGTTCTTCTTCTAAACTCCTCTCTTGCCTCTTCCGACCAGTCTGTCTCTTCCACCCACCTCTCTTCCTCCGCTATTGTCCCTCTCCTCTCACCACCACCCCCTTTGTCCACCCGTACTGCTACTGATTGGTGATCTGAATCTACCTCACACCCCACCTCCAATCTTGTCACTCTTTCCCAAACATTTTTATCTCCCTTCGCGTAATTGATTACTGTTTCCCCTCTTTTTCCTGTAAATTCACCCCTCCTTCTCATCTCCCTCCTATGCTCTATTTATAATTCCCCACCCTTCTTCTTCAACCCATCTAATCAGCCCTTCCTCCTGCCTATTTATCATTTTATCTTTCGATTTTCTTTCAACTCCCTCTTCTCCATCCTCCAGCGCTCCTTTCTCCCCTGTTCTCGCATTGAAATCGCCCCCCACTATCCATTATCATAAGTTGCTGCTTACGTAAACTATTGCCGATCTCCATTTATCCTTCTTCCATTTTACTTCTCTAATCATTAAACCTCCTCCTTTATCCATTCTTCTTTCTCTTCTAACACCTTTCTGACTCCCATCATTATCCCATCTATTGCTTTTCCTCTTCTTCTAACTCTTTCTTTCTTTACACCCTGTATCCTCCAGTTGAACTCCTTTGGCACGTTATTCTTCATCTTCTCCCGTTTCTCCTATTTCAGCCATGTTTCCACCAACCCCACGACATCCCACTTTTTTATCCTTTCCTAAAACCCTTCCTGTTTTCCCTTCACTCCCGCTACATCTCAAAAGCCTATCTTTGGGCTTCCTTCCTGTTCCTTTCCCTCCTCCTCCCCCTGCATTCCTTTCTTCCCCCTCTCCCTCTTTTTCTTTTCTTTCACTCTTTTTTACTTTCCACACTCTACTCTCTCTGACTCCTTTCCCCCTTCCCCTCAGCCTCACCACACTCTCTTTCTCCCTACTCTCCCTCTCCTCCTTCTTCTTTTTGCCTACCCCCACCCCTTTCATCGTTTCTCCTCCTTCCTCACTACTTTTACATTTCATTTTTCCGTCTCCCTCTCTTCTACTCTTTCCTTTCTCCTCTGTTCCTCTTTCTCCCCCTCTCCCTTTTCTTGCTTCTCTCTCTCATCTTCCCTTCCATCTCTCAGGACTTTTTTCCTCATCTCAAGTCCACCTCTTCCCTTCTATCCAAATCTTTCCGTACTTTACCCAATCTCTCCTTCTATTCCTTCTCTCCTTCTCAGCTATCCTCTCCAGGCTCCATTGCATTTTTCTTTCCTTAAATTAATTGTTATGTCATCTTCTATTCTTTCCATTCTCCCTGTCAACACATTCTTCCTCTGCATTACTTCTCTTTTTCTTACTCTATCTTTTAACCTAACTAAAACCATCCTCTCTTTTCCCGTCTTTCTTCCTATCTCTTTTATCTCCTTTATTCTTCCCTCCTCCTCCATCTCTAGCCATAGCTTTTCTACCGTTTTTTTTCGCCTTCCCTCCTTTACCTCCACCCCTTTCACTACTACATTGTTCCTCTTTCTGTTTCTCTCTTCTAACTCTCTCCACCTTTCTAGCTTTTTTACCTTCGCTTCCATTGCTTTATCTCTTTTTCCTATCCTCCACTTTCTTTCTCTTTCACTTCTCCCTGCTCTTTCTTCCTCCCATCTCTTTCCTTCTCTATACTCTCCAGCCTTCCTCTCAACCTCTCTCTCCCTCCCTCTCTTTTTCTTTCTCTCTTTTCTCCCTCTTTCTCTTTCTCTTTTCTTTGTCTCTTGGCTTTTCTCTGTCCTTTTTTTATTTTTTCTTCCTTTTATTTTTTTTAACTTTATGATGCCTTAATCATAAAGAATAATAGAATCATATCATATATCATATATCATACTATTATATAAAACCCGACTGTTTGTCTGTCTGTCCGTCCGTACGTCCGTTTGTCCGCGAACTACTCATTCGTTAGTGAACCGAATTTTTACCAAAATTATATGAAACAGGGGTAGAATTTTCCGGGGAGTGCTATAAAGTGTATAATTTTTCGTTACCGATCTTTTTGGAAGCCGGTATTAGAAATTTTTCCAATTTTTCAGGAGTTAATTGACCGAATCGCAAAGAATTGTATATGAAGTAGGGGTAGAATTTTACGGGAAGCGTCATGATGTGTAACAATTTTTGTTACCGATCTGTTTGGAAACCGATTTTTTAATTTTTTAAATTTTTCGGGAAATAATTGATTGAATCTCAAAGAATTATACATGAAGTAGGGGTAGAATTTTCCGGGGAGTGCTATAAAGTGTACTATTTTTGGTTACCGATCTTTTTGAAAATCGGTTCCAAATGACCGAATCTCAAAGAATTGTACATAAAGTAGGGGTTAAATTTCCCGGGGAGTGCTATAAAGTATATAATTTTTTGTTACCGATCTTTTTAAAACTGGTATCAGAAGTTTGACGAATTTTTCGGGAAATAATTGATCGAATTTTAAAGAATTGTATATAAAAACAGGAGTAGAATTTTCCAGGGAGTGCTATAAACTGTATAGTTTTATAAGAAAAGTTTTCCAAAAAATACGTTTTTTTTTTAAATAATTTTTTTTAAACGACTTTTACCCCCTATTTTATATACTTTTGGTAAAAATTTGGTTGAATAGTTTAAGAGTGTATAAAGAACAGACATACATACATTTATACATACAGACATTCTATTTTATATATATAGATTACATAATATGTGAATTTCTTAAGAAAAAGAAATATATTCACACATTCTAAGAAAGAGAAAAGAGAGATAGAGAAAAAGTTTTCGATTTTTGTTTAAAAAAATGTACGTAATTGCCCTAATTTTCGCAAATTTTGTTTCGTTTCTCATGAAAAAAAAGGATATTCGCACATTATAAGAAAGAAATAAAGATAAAGAGTATTGGACTCTTGAAAGGAATAGAGCGAATAGAATTAGAAATATTGCTATTATAAATTTTATTGCAACACATATATTACGCAATATATACATTGAAAAAAAATTTCATTATATAATACTATTGACTCGTTTCTTATGAAAAAGAAGGATATTCGCACATTATCAGAAAGAAATAAAGAAAATAGAATTAGAAATATTGGTATTATAAATTTTATTGCAACACAATATATTGCGCAATATATAAATTGAAAAAAAAATGTACGTGACCTGTCTTTCCATTTCTTAAGAAAATGAAGAATATTCACACATTATAAGAAAGAGAAAAGAGAAAGCGAGAGAGAGAGTTTTCGATTTTTGCTTAAAAAATGTATGTAATTGCTCTAATTTTCGCAATTTTGTTTCGTTTCTCATGAAAAAGAAGGATATTTGCACATTATAAAAAAGAAATAAAGAGAATAGAATTAAAAATATTGCTATTATAAATTTTTTGTTTAAAACAACTTTGTTTAAAACAATTGAACTTAATTATTATTACAGAGTTACATCAAGTAATTTCGAAACAGCAATTGAAAGAGAGAGAGAGAGAGAGAGAGAGAGAGAGAGAGAGAGAGAGAGAGAGAGAGAGAGAGAAAGAGAAAAGGAGAGAGGGGGATGGCTTTGTCTATATTAAACGATTTAAGAATATTTGCAGCAATCTGGTTAAGAATTGTATACTCGACTGCGAAGCAATTGCTTGGGATAGCAAAAAGAAATAAATCTTACTATTAAATATTCAATATAAGAAAAGAAAACGTAATAATTATAACATGTTGTAATAATTTTTTATTTTTTTAGTGTGTATTTTGTAAAGAATATTTTTATATATATATAAATGAATGTATGTATATGTATGTATGTTTGTCCGCTATGCAAATCTACAGTTTTCAAATTAGAACAACCAACTATCTCATGATACTCTAACTTAAACTGTAGAGAGTTTGGGAAGAGGTCTGAGCCCGGAGACAAGAAGCCCCCACACAAAATTGTTTAAAAAAGGTCCTTTTTCAAAAAAAGTATTTTTGGGGGTAAATATTACAATTCGGGGAAAAGAAGGAAGAGCTTTTGAGCTCGCGCGAAGCGCGGGCAAAAAAGCTAGTATTACATAAAACACGCTGTATTCATCTTCATCGTTGATGTGATCATGATTTATAGCATTAGTGATATCAATTATTGCTTAAAAATTTAAAGAAACATATTTGCTTTTTCTGGTCACGCAATGGGTCATGGTAAAAATTTTTTTATTTTAAATAGAACGGATTTTAAAAAAAGTTTTTGAGTTTCTTCTGCCAATATGTTCAGATTGTTGTAAAACGTCGAAATATCGTCTAAAAAAACCCGTCCGTATGTATGTATGTGCACATTTGATGTTGTGGTTGCTCTAACTTCCGCAAATATTGAGATATCGAGCTGTTTTTTTTTTTAATCGATAGAGTATCATTCAAGGAAGGTTGGTATTGAATTTGGAAATGATCGGTAAAGGGGTTCTTTTTTAAAAAAATTTTGAATTTTTTTAGAAATGTCTGTGGTTGCTCTGTAAATATTGAGATATTGGGCCGGTTTTTTTTTTAATCGATAGAGTATCATTCAAGGAAGGTTGGTATTAAATTAGGCGATGATCGGTAAAGGGGTTCTTTTTTAAAAAAATTTTGAATTTTTTTAGAAATGTCTGTGGTTGCTCTAACTTTCGCAAATATTGAGATATTGGGCTGTTGTTTTTTTTTTAATCGATAGAGTATTATTCAAGGAAGGTTGGTATTGAATTAGGTGATGATCGGTAAAAAGGTTTATTTTTAAAAAAAATTTTGAATTTTTTTAGAAATGTCCGCGATTGTTCTAACTTCCGCAAATATTGTTCAAAATTTCTTTCTTTTAACTGCTTGCCATCTCTTTTTTTTCTTTTATCTTCATTTACTTTCTTGTTTTTTTCTTCATCCGGCTCATCCTTTTCTAATGAAATAGAAAAGTGTGTTTTACGCTATAGCTTTCTCAATATTTGAGATAGCGATCTAATTCTATCATATTTTCTAGTTTTTTTTACCCCTATTTCATATATAATTAATTAAAAATTTTTCTTTTACCTTTGTCGTTATTTGACTTTTTATTATGTCTATTTCAACTATAATATAATAAATATAATAAAATGTATGAAAATGTACAGATTCCAGTGGAAATAAAAATAATCAAAAAGAGGAAGAGATTAATCCGAAAAGTGACATGAGAAAGGAAGAAAAACAAAAATGTACAGATTCTAGTGGAGATGAAAACGAAAAAGAAAGAAAAAAAAAGCATAAAAACATGTTAGACTAAAATTTTGATAAAAGAAATTTAAGTAAATTGAGAAATTTTTTTATTTATAAACTTTTTAGCAACACCGTTTTATTTAAATTGTGATCAAATTTAAATTAATAAAAATTGTTAAAAACAAAAGAGTTTCCTTTTCCGCGGTTGAGACATGAAGTCTATAAGGGTTAAAGTTGACTTGAGTGTCAAAATAACTTGAGGTCTATAAGGGTTAAAGTTGACTTGAGTGTCAAAATGCCACGAAATACAGAATTTTGAGATACTTACGTACATTTATATTTTTGAATTTTGAAAGGATCCCTGAATTAAAATTGTTTAAATATGTGTGTTATTTATTGGTTAGACTTTCATTTTAAGAAAATATTGTTTTTAAAATCAATAGTTAAACGCAGAATTTTTAAGAGAACAAATTTTATTAATTAAAATACACTAATTTATTTTTAATTAAACACAAAACATTTTTGATAAATAAATATAAAAAATAAATCCAATAATAATTAAATTAATAATTAAAAATAAAATTAATAATTGAAAATAAAAATAGGTCCTTCCCGCCTCTCGTTGGTATTCCATCCTCTAGGCTTCCTCGTCCGCTTTCTCTCCGTTGGCCTGTCCATCCTCTTCCTCTTCCTCGATATTCCCCTCTTCTCAATCTTTCCTCACTCCATCCTTTCTCAATCCAGTCTCTGTTGACCCAATTTCCTCTGCCTCTGTTTCCACGCGCTCGGGAAGAATAATAACTAAATGTACAATATTCAGCAATAAATTAATATCTAAAATAGTTTATATTTTAAAACTGTAATTCCACAATTTTTTATAATACGTACTAATAAAAAACTATTAAAATGCCAAAATTAAAGAAAAAAAGTGTAAATTCCAAAAATAATAATAATAAACTTTTGATGCGTAAATTACGATCTGATAAAAAATATAAAGAAAAAGAACAAAAGAAAAATATCAAAAAAGAAACATGAAACGAAAATGTGAATGTGATTGTTTTTTGACTGATAAAGACAATATGCAAAATCAAAATGTTATTAATGAAAAAACAACAAATGACAGTGATATTAATGATCTAAAGAATGATTAAATTGCAAATACGATAAAAAAATATACAACAACAAAGTAAAGAAAAAGAAAAAACAGTTGAACGTCTAAAAAGAATACGAATAGATTCTTCGTCATACAAGGAAGCTAAAAGACAAAAAAACAGACAACGCATGGCACAAATGCGTCAAAATCCGAAGTATAAAAAGAAAGAAAGATACTGGAATCAGCAACGAATAAAAATTATTCGAGAAAAACTATTATACAAAGAGTCTGAAAAGGAGAAAAATGTAGAAAGTATAAAAGTCAAAAGGAAAGATACAAGTTACCAGATAAATGAACAAATCAAAAATAGAAATAGAATACAAGCTTTGCGCACGTTACGAGAAGATGTTAACTACAATGCAAATGAAAGAATTTTTGATATTGAACGTAAAAGATTGTTAAGATTAGATAATTTTTTCAAACATAGAGAAAATTACAGATATTCTGTTCAAAACAAAATAAATAGTGGCGTAAAAGATACTGAATATTATCATAATGTATTGATGATGAAATTTTTAAAAAACAAAAAATTTGGACCAGATATAGTATGTGTGTGTTGTAAAAATTTGTTTTTTTTTAAATCCGTAGAGCATTTTAATATTACCAAGATACGAAATAATTTAATTAAAACAAGGATGAATATTGATGAATTTATTAATAAAATTATCAATGACTCATCGGAATATATGTGTAAAACTTGTAAAAGATATATCACATTAGAACAGCTTCCAAAAACAACAGCAAACGAGGATTTAAGGTTCAATAATGTGCCAAAGGTCGTAACAAATTTGACAGCGGTTGAAGAAAGAATGGTATCACCATATATACCATTCATGCAAATAAAAGCATTACAACCGTTTGCTATTAACCCACAATTATCATTAAAAGGAAGTATTGTTAATATTCCGGTTGAAATCAATGAGATAATAAATATTTTACCTAGAAGTTTCGACGAAATGTCGACTATACAATTAAAGCTAAAAAGGAACCTGGAACATAAGTCTGATTATATGTATGAAACCATAAAATCAGCTAAAATTTGTGAAACTTTAGAATATTTACGACATACTCCTTTGTATATAAAAAACAATATAAAAATTGACGATAAATTCTTTAAAAAATATAACAAAAACTTTAATGCAGAGTTGGATTTTATTGTAGATAATAATGATAAGTGCCATAGCTGCACGAATGCAATAAATCGATCAAATTTAAAAGAACACAACGATAATTCAGATTCTGAAGAATCGGTTTCTTTTAAAGCAATTGATGAAGTTCTCATTATAGATAGGAATAAAGAAATATCTGAAAATATAGCAACTATAGCACCGGGACAAAACAAATTTTCAGTACCTTGGCATTTAACGGAAAATATTGATGAATTATGCTTTCCAAAAATTTATGGAGGAGAAATTTTGGATTAAAAAAATAAATTGTCATACTCTGAAAGAATTAAATTTGAAGCTAGACATAGAGACAGAAGATCGTGTCAACCTACAAGGATTTTATTTATGGCTAAACAAAAATTGGAAAGATTAGTAATGTCAAATTTAAATATTTGTTTAAGGAGAGTGAAAAGAAATGAAAACTTAACTGTTAAAAAAATTAAAGATGATAATTTTTTAAATAATTCTATCCGTCATGACGATGGATATAGATTTTTGAAACAAGTGAGGTCGTCACCATCATATTGGGAAAGCAATAAGAAGCATTTACTTGGCATGATTAGACAATGTGGAATTCCAACAATGTTTATTACCTTTTCTGCATGTGAACACAAAAATCCTGATTTATTAAAAATTTTATACAAATTACAAAAAATAAAAACATCAGCATTCATGATGCTATAAATTTGGATATGGCAGAGAAAACTAAGTTGATCAGAGAAGATCCGGTAACGTGTGTACGATATATAGAAGAAAGATTCAATCAGATTATGACGATATTGCAAAATGAACATGGTCCATTTGGAGAAAATTACGTTGTTGATTACTTTTAAAGAAGAGAATTCCAAGCTAGAGGATCAGTTCATACGCATAATCTTTTATATTGTAAAAATGCTCCAATTTATAGTGAAGAAAATCAAAACGAAAATGAAAAGTTAATAAAGTGGATTAATAAAATTATTACTTGTCATTACGACGATAAAAATCCATTAATACGTTTACAGATACATCGACATAAACCGACATGTTATAAAGGTAGAAAAAATAAATATTTGTGTAGGTTTAACTTTCCAATGTTTGTTATGAAAAATACGTTGATTCTTAAACCTTTAGAAGAAAAGAAGAAGACTAAAAATTATAAATTAAATGTAAAAAAAATTAAAGAGATGATGCAAGAATTTTTTGGAAAAAACATACTAATCTCTTTCGAGGAAATGTTAGAACGTTTAAAAATGACCGAAAAAGATTACATTCAGGCAATCAGAAGCACTTTAACAAAAACTAAGATTTTCTTAAAAAGACAAAGCAACGAAGTTGCCATTAATGCGTACAACAAAGTGATGTTGACACTTCTTGAATCAAATATGAATATACAATTTGTTTTAGATCCCTATAGTTGTGCTTCGTATATGATTAATTATGTTACAAAAGTCGATGCAGGCCTATCACGATTATTATAAGAGAAACATCAAAAGAATTGAAAAATGGAAATTTAGATATTAGACGGAAGTTTAGAAAAATTGCTAACATTTTTATAAACGGTAATACTATGTCTGCACAAGAAGCAGTTTATCACGTTCTCGGTCTACCACTTTCATTGTGTAGTAGAGTTGTTATTTATATTAACACTTCTCCGCAAAAAGAGCGTGTACGAATGTTGAAAAACAAAAAACATTTAAAAAAAATTAATGAAAATTCAACGGATATCTATTACAAAAATATTATCGAAAAGTACGAGAATCGGAATTATCAAGAGACACGGTAGTGTCTCGCGCCAAGTACACGCGGAGCGAGACCGACCGTGACTCTTTTACGCGACGCGACGGGTTGCGAGTACCCGAGATGTTGAGATCTCGATAACGAGTGAACGGATCAAGTTCTAAGTAGGCTTGATCGATAGCTTGGGGTCCAATTAGGGGGGGGTTTCTCTCATAATATTCCGCTACGTGCCTTACGAGCGGAGATATTGCGACGCAAAGTCCAAATGTGAAAATTTATTTTTAAGATACTCCTCCTCCTAACGCCGCGATCTATCAGAGAAACGTCACTTTCACTTTTTCAACGCTGGCGGCGCAGGTATCGCCAGTTTCGATATCGCGCGCGTATTTCAAAATTAGGTCGATAAACTTATCGGTCAGGAGGAAGATTTCTATTTAAGTAAAAATTAGGTATATATATAATAAATATTGAGTCAACGGAAAAGTAGGTTCTCTATGCTTGGCAGAAAGTGCCGCTAGGGAATTTTCAAGTCGATTCTTATGAACCAAGCTTGAATTTGATGTCTATGTATCCCAGGTTGCCGATGACAAGGTCCAGATAGTGCGCTTTATAGTTTTCGGTGTCCAGGTGTAATAATACGTTGAATTCGATGTCTACGTGTCCCAGGTTGCCGATGACGAGGTCCACATAGTGCGCTCCGTAGTTTTTGGTGTCTACGTGTATTAATATCTTGAATTCGATGTCCACGTGTCCCAGGTTGCCGATGACGGGATCCAGATAATGCGCTTCATAGTTTTCGGTGTCCAGGTGTAATCGTACGTTGAATGCGATGTCTAGGTGTCCCAGGTTGCCGATGACAAGGTCCACATAGTGCGCTCCGTAGTTTTCGGTGTCTACGTGTATTAATACCTTGAATTCAATGTTCACGTGTCCCAGGTTGCCGATGACAAGATCCAGATAGTGCGCTTCATAGTTTTCGGTGTCCAGGTGTAATCGTACGTTGAATTCGATGTCTAGGTGTCCCAGGTTGCCGATGACGAGGTCCACATAGTGCGCTCCGTAGTTTTCGGTGTCTACGTGTATTAATACCTTGAATTCGATGTCCACGTGTCCCAGGTTGCCGATGACGAGGTCCACACAGTGCGCTTCGTAGTTTTCGGTGTCCAGGTGTAATAATACGTTGAATTCGATGTCCACGTGTCCCAGGTTGCCGATGACGAGGTCCACACAGTGCGCTTCGTAGTTTTCGGTGTCCAGGTGTAATTTTACGTTGAATTCGATGTCTAGGTGTCCCAGGTTGCTGATGACAAGGTCCACATAGTGCGCTCCGTAGTTTTCGGTGTCTACGTGTATTAATACCTTGAATTCGATGTCCACGTGTCCCAGGTTGCCGATGACAAGGTCCACATAGTGCGCTCCGTAGTTTTCGGTGTCTACGTGTATTAATACCTTGAATTCAATGTTCACGTGTCCCAGGTTGCCGATGACAAGATCCAGATAGTGCGCTTCATAGTTTTCGGTGTCCAGGTGCAATCGTACGTTGAATTCGATGTCTAGGTGTCCCAGGTTGCCGATGACGAGGTCCACATAGTGCGCTCCGTAGTTTTCGGTGTCTACGTGTATTAATACCTTGAATTCGATGTCCACGTGTCCCAGGTTGCCGATGACGAGGTCCACACAGTGCGCTTCGTAGTTTTCGGTGTCCAGGTGTAATAATACGTTGAATTCGATGTCCACGTGTCCCAGGTTGCCGATGACGAGGTCCACACAGTGCGCTTCGTAGTTTTCGGTGTCCAGGTGTAATCGTACGTTGAATTCGATGTCTAGGTGTCCCAGGTTGCCGATGACAAGGTCCACATAGTGCGCTCCGTAGTTTTCGGTGTCTACATGTATTAATACCTTGAATTCGATGTCCACGTGTTCCAGGTTGCCGATGACGAGGTCCACACAGTGCGCTTCGTAGTTTTCGGTGTCCAGGTGTAATAATACGTTGAATTCGATGTCCACGTGTCCCAGGTTGCCGATGACGAGGTCCACACAGTGCGCTTCATAGTTTTCGGTGTCCAGGTATAATAATACGTTGAATTCGATGTCCACGTGTTCCAGGTTGCCGATGACGAGGTCCACACAGTGCGCTTCGTAGTTTTCGGTGTCCAGGTGTAATAATACGTTGAATGCGATGTCTACGTGTCCCAGGTTGCCGATGACGAGTTCCAAATAGTGCGCTCCGTAGTTTTTGGTGTCTACGTGTATTAATATCTTGAATTCGATGTCCACGTGTCCCAGGTTGCCGATGACGGGATCCAGATAATGCGCTTCATAGTTTTCGGTGTCCAGGTGTAATCGTACGTTGAATGCGATGTCTAGGTGTCCCAGGTTGCCGATGACAAGGTCCACATAGTGCGCTCCGTAGTTTTTGGTGTCTACGTGTATTAATACCTTGAATTCGATGTCCACGTGTCCCAGGTTGCCGATGACGAGGTCCACACAGTGCGCTTCGTAGTTCTCGGTGTCCAGGTGTAATAATACGTTGAATGCGATGTCTACGTGTCCCAGGTTGCCGATGACGAGGTCCACACAGTGCGCTCCGTAGTTGTTGGTGTCTACGTGTATTAATATCTTGAATTCGATGTCCACGTGTCTCAGGTTGCCGATGGCGGGATCCAGATAATGCGCTTCATAGATTTCGGTGTCCAGGTGTAATAATACGTTGAATTCGATGTCTACGTGTCCCAGGTTGCCGATGACGAGGTCCACATAGTGCGCTCCGTAGTTTTTGGTGTCTACGTGTATTAATATCTTGAATTCGATGTCCACGAGTCTCAGGTTGCCGATGACGGGATCCAGATAATGCGCTTCGTAGTTTTCGGTGTCCAGGTGTAATCGTACGTTGAATTTGATGTCTACGTGTCCCAGGTTGCCGATGACGAGGTCCACATAGTGCGCTTCGTAGTTTTCGGTGTCCAGGTGTAATAATATGTTGAATTCAATGTTTAGGTGTTCCAGGTTGCCGATGACAAGGTCCACATATTGCGCTTCGTAGTTTTCGGTGTCTACGTGTATTAATACCTTGAAATTGATGTCTAGGTGTCCCAGGTTGCTGATGACGAGGTCCACATAATGCGCTTCATAGTTTTTGGTGTCTAGGTGTATTAATAACTTTAAATCTGAATGGGTGCGTTCAGCCGATACTCCGCTAGCCTAGCAATCGTGAGCAGTTGCTCGTTTTTGCTCGTTTCTTCTCTTTTTAATCCAGTAAGTCAAAAAAGAGGAAACGAGCGAAAACGAGCGACTGCTCACGATTGCTAGGCTAGCAAAGTATCGGCTGAACGCACCCAATGTAGAACACGTAGATATCGAATTCGAGGTATTAATACATGTAGACACCGAAAACTACGAAGCGCACTATGTGGACCTTGTCATCGGCAACTTGGAACACGTGGCCATCAAATTCAAGGTATTAATACACCTGGACACCGAAAACTATAGAGCGCGCTATGTGGACCTCGTCATCGGCAACCTGGGACACCTAAACATTGAATTCAAGCTTGATTCATAAAAATCGACTTAAAATTTCCCTAGCGGCAGAATTAAAATTATGTCATGACATAATAAAAATCGCTGAATTAAAATTATGTCTAGACATAATAAAAATTGGACAAAAATTATGTTTAGACATAATAAAAATTGGATGAATTAAAATTATGTCTGACGTAAAAATAATTATCAAAAATATCGATACCTGAAGATATCGGTACATATACAGTTGCGAACAACATTCAGTAAAACACGCAAATAAAAATAAATAAAGAATTTTACAGTTAACGACTTATTAACATTAATCATGCTTTATTGCGATTATGTTTTATGTTGAAATTGAAAAATATATACAAGGTGTACAACTAAAAGGGTTACAGATTATTATTTTTAAAAAACTGAGCAAAATATTAAATTGTTGTTTTCTTTAGAAATAATAGTCCGTAACACTTTTAGCTTCATACCTTGTATTATATACGGTTTATGAAATTATAAGGTATATTGTTTATAAGATTAAATTGCGTAACACTACAAAAAGGCGTGATATCCGTACAAAATTACCTTTTTAAAAAAAAGGTAAAATGAGCGCCAAGTACACGCATAATAGTGTATATGTATTGTGTTGTTACCCTGTTATGTTGTTACCTCGAAAAAAACAAAGTGGTAGTATTATACCTCCAAATAGCTTTATCCTGTACATACTGTTTATACAATGCGTAATATACTACAAAAAGGCGTGATATCCGCACAAAATTACCTTTTTTAAAAACAGGTAAAAAAAGGCGCCAAGTACACGTATAGTGTATATGTTGTTACCTAAAAAAAAAAGAAAGTGGTAGTATTATACCTCGAAAAAACCTAAGTAACAAGTGGTAGATCTTTATATCTCGAAAAATCTCGAAAAAATCTAAGCAGTAGTATCTTTATTTCCGAAAAATTATAACCCAAGTGATACACGTCACAAAATTATGTTACCTTATCAAAAAGAAGAGTCGCGCTTCAAGTGATCTATTACAATTACAAAAAAGAAATGATATCTCTTTAAGTTAGAGCGCCAATTACAGAGAGAACATGTATATTGCCTCAAAAAATAATTGTTGCACTACATTGAAAAATCTTTACATTGTGTCAATTAGAAAAGAATGTATAATAACAATTTTATAAGATTAAAAAATTTTATTTAAATTTAACAAGGGAATACAAGATATTTAAATACAAAGTTATTTACATGTGTATTTTTTAATGGCCACAAAGAATTACAGAAGTAACAGTACAAAATAAAAATATTTTATTAAAATACATAAATTTTTCTTGTAAAAAAACTTGGCGCTGCTAGACCTCGAAATTTTAAATAAATAAAATAAACTTATTCTATACTTAATTATAAGTCGCATTATCCGCCGTCCGCGTAGTCACGCACACCCATATCACTCACTCCCACATCCACGCTGATAATCATTTAATATTACTCCCATTGTATTCTTCTCTGAATTATTTTTATTTATTGTTGTTTTTATTTATTTAAAAGGTCTAGCAGCGCCAAGTTTTTTTACAAGAAAAATTTATGTATTTTAATAAAATATTTTTATTTTGTACTGTTACTTCTGTAATTCTTTGTGGCCATTAAAAAATACACATGTAAATAACTTTGTATTTAAATATCTTGTATTCCCTTGTTAAATTTAAATAAAATTTTTTAATCTTATAAAATTGTTATTATACATTCTTTTCTAATTGACACAATGTAAAGATTTTTCAATGTAGTGCAACAATTATTTTTTGAGGCAATATACATGTTCTCTCTGTAATTGGCGCTCTAACTTAAAGAGATATCATTTCTTTTTTGTAATTGTAATAGATCACTTGAAGCGCGACTCTTCTTTTTGATAAGGTAACATAATTTTGTGACGTGTATCACTTGGGTTATAATTTTTCGGAAATAAAGATACTACTGCTTAGATTTTTTCGAGATTTTTCGAGATATAAAGATCTACCACTTGTTACTTAGGTTTTTTCGAGGTATAATACTACCACTTTCTTTTTTTTTTTAGGTAACAACATATACACTATACGTGTACTTGGCGCCTTTTTTTACCTGTTTTTAAAAAAGGTAATTTTGTGCGGATATTTTAAATATCCAGATGTTTGTCTTGCTGATTTTGCGGCGAATTTAGAACATAAAATTTATACAAATAGAAGTGATAGCGATGACAAATATAGTGAAGACAGTGAAATTAAACAACGAAAAAACTTGAAAATTATTAGATTTAATCGATATAAATTACAACAAGATCGATATAATTATTTCAGGGAACAAGTTTTATTATTTTTGCCATGGAAAAATGAATTAAACGATGTAGAGACACAAGATTGTGAGCGAATATTTACATAGAAAATATTCAAAAAATAGAAGAGAATAGAAAAAAATACTCAGTTATAGGTGATGCAGAAATTAACGATGCATTAGATCAAGCACAAAAAGATCAGCAAGATATTGAAAATAAAGAGATAGAATCTTTTCTAAAAACAAATGTAGAAAAGGAGCAAGAGGTAGATATATTTACTCAAACTGGTATTGCAGATGGCTTAAATAAAAATAAAAGAAAAATAAGTAGTCCATCTAAAATTACAAAAGAAGAAATGATGAATATATTTCGCGAATTAAATGATAAACAACGATAAATTACAATGCATGTTTTACATTTTGTTTCAAGAATGGAAAGTTACCAATTAGATTATTTTTAAGCAGATCTGCTGGTGTGGGAAAAAGCACTGTGATTAATGCGATTTATCAAATATTGCTGAATTACTTTGATGATATGCCTGGTGAAAAAAATAATAAAGTGAAAGTATTATTATGCGCACCCTCTGGCAAAGCAGCATTTTTAATAGGTGGAGTAACGTTACACACAACTTTTGCTTTGCCAGTAACGCAATACGGAGGACAAATGCCAGACTTGTCAGAAGATGTGGCTAATACTATACGAGAGAATTTATTTGAATTAAAATTATTAATTATAGACAAAATATCGATGGTGGGTAGTACGATGTTTAGTCGAATTGATACACGATTAAGATAAATAATGGGTCAAGACAGAAGCTTTGGTGGGGTTTCTGTTTTGATGGTAGGAGATCTTTATCAATTACCACCAGTTATGGATACTTCGATATATCTCCCACCTAAATCATGCATGTTAAGCGTTTTTTCAGAAAATGTATTATGGAGCAAATTTAAATTATTAGAATTAACGGAAATAATAAGACAAAAAGAGGATACAAATTTTATTGAAGCACTTAACAATCTTGCGAGAGGAACAATGTCTGAAAACAATATTGATCTAATAAGATCAAGAGAAACGACAGAAGATGACATCCCTATAGACGCCGTAAGGTTATATGCTGACAATCGCTCAGTGGATATATTTATAATAAATTGAAGATAGATTTAAAAGATGGAATCGCTTATGAATTTAAAGCAATAGACTCAATTTTAGGAAAAGTAAATAGTAAAACAAGAAATAAACTACTAACATTATTAAAAAATAAGAAAAGAACAGAATGCAGTGGTTTAGATTCTAAAATCACATTAAAAATTGGAATCAACTATATGATAACCAATAATGTAGATGTTGCAGATGGCTTAGTTAATGGAGCTTGTGGAATTTTAAAGTATATAACATTTAAACTAGGTACCGTAGAACCAATTAAAATATGGCTAAATTTTCATAATGATAGGGTTGGTGTTGAGCAAAGACGACCATACGTAAAGTATATATGAGTGAAAATTGTATGGAGATGTGTTTAGTTCCATTATCACGAATTTCTGTTATATTGAATGTTAATGATAGAATGGGGTACCAAAAGAGAACAGTTTCCAATTACGCCTGCTGAAGCTTTAACAATTCATAAAAGCCAAGGCTAAACTTATGAGAAAGTATGCATTGATCTGAGAAATAATTATTGTATGACGAGATCAATGTTGTACGTAGCATTAAGTAGAGTAACTAAAATAGCAGATTTATACATTTTGGGTCGATTTATACCTCCAAAAAAACCATCCGCAGAAAATTTTTTGGAATTGGAAATAAAAAGACTTAAACAAGAGAAAATTCTTGAATTAGCGTACTCAAAAGTTATAAAAGGAAATATAATAAAAATTATATACCAGAACGTACGATCTTTGAATAAAAATATTACCAATATAAATTGTGATAAATGGTATAAACAAGCAGACCTTTTAATTTTTTTGGAAACACAAACAATAGCAAAAGATAATTTTACATTAGAAGGATTTAATATTATTTTCCGCTCAGATAATTATGATAAACGATCAACAAGAGGAATAATATGTTTTATAAGAAAAGAACTAAATGGAAATATTAATGAACATATTCAAAAAGATAAAACAATAAATGGACAACATCGACATATTGACTTAATACTCCTAACTGTAAATGAAGTGCAAGTTATTACAGGTTATAAATCACCATCAGTAACTAATACAGCATTTACCTATGAATTAAGTAATATTTTGAACAAATCATTAGGTAATGAAAAGATTCTAATAGGTGATTTCAACTACGATTCATATAATGATGGAGGATTTTTGGAAAAATATTTAGAAAAATTAAATTTTAAACGTGCCCTTTCAACGCACGTTTCAACTACAAATTTTAATATCCAAATCGATGTAATATTTATATTTGATCGAATATTTAATTACACTGCTGGAGTATACGAAACTTTTTTCTCAGACCATAAACCTATTTTTATTGGATTAAACGAGCAAAGTGAGATACCAATAACAAGAGTGTGAAGATTTTATTTGAAGAAGATTTTCTTTCTAAAAAGGATAATAAATATAATTCAGAAAAACTGTTAATCAAGATTAAATCTCCACATACTAATGAAAAAAATACGAATATACCAAATCAATATATAATATTAAATGATAAAATTGAAAATAATAATTTTAACATGGATAATCTTATTTATCCACTACCACAAACAATCGAGGAGAACGTGTTAAAAAGAAAATTCGTGGTTAGATGATCGACCTGCGTCTCGCTACGTGCTAGTCATGTGACTGTTTGTAGGTTTTCACGTTCAGAAATATATTTCAGGCAATTTTTGCTAAGGGAAAAATAATTTTATGAATTATGGTGTAAAATTTCATACGTGCCAAAGTATGTTACTTTTTCCAAATTATGTGATTTTTCTCATTTGACTCCGTTTTGATCGGCTGATCATGCGAGTCGTCGAGAAAGGTTACAAGTGAGGTTACATCTCCTTTTCGATTGAATTTTGACAATTACTGAGAAAGGGTTTCAAAACGCATGACAGGGGTGTCAATTACTATTCAATTCGGCTAAGAAAGACGAGCCTCATAACCTGCAACTACAGTGATTAGCCAGCGGCTTGCCAAGTCTTCCCAACCTTACCTCGACTAAAAAATGTCTGCTCGATTACCGCATTTTCACTAAAATAAACTAAAAAATTAGCAGCGAAATCTCCGGTAAACTATATATTTTATGGTTGCATCGGATTCTTCGAAATCTAATGTACAAAAAGCAATGTTTTTTCTCACTTCATCTAATCGAAAAATGCGAAAAATATGTGATTGAAACCGTGATAGAGCCTTCTTTTTCTGGCCGTCTGTATGAAGTAATGCAAAATTTGTGATTTTCGAGATCGATTTTCTAGAGTAAATAGTCGGT
This sequence comes from Temnothorax americanus, assembly GCF_048541705.1. NCBI lineage: Eukaryota > Metazoa > Arthropoda > Insecta > Hymenoptera > Formicidae > Temnothorax > Temnothorax americanus. The sequence goes on from NW_027509237.1 coordinate 81,402, forward strand.
AAGGAGCCACAGAAAAAATCGACTGCAAAGCTGATCATATAATTTTATATAAAATCCAAAATCGAAAACTTTATCTAATACATGCCCTGACGAGACGACTACGTTAAATGAAATTATGATGATAATAGAAAGATATACTACATTTTCTCGTGTTGATGTTCTTTTTATAATGAATTTAAATTGGATTGAACCGATCTTTACTTCCGATGTTCAGATTGTCGGAGGTCAGCATTGCGGTAACCACTGGCACTGTATTTACTATGATGGTTTAATGCTTTATATATATGATAGTTTGTATTTTGACACTCATTCTTATTACGATCTAACAATCTTTGAACGAAAATACATTGAAAAACGATATCCTAATCTTGAACAAAATAATATAATATTTGAAAAAGTAACCAAGCAGCCAGATCTTACGTCGTGTGGAATATTTGCAGCAGCATTTGCAGTATCAATAGCATTGGAAGAAAATCCATCAAATAAAAAATATTCAACAGATATGACAAAAATGCGTAGACATTGTCTGAAAATCATAAAAGAGAAAATATTATTACCTTTTCCGGAAGAATAATAACAACGACAATTACATAATAACAATATTTATATTGCATATTTACACTGCATATGTATACTGTAAATACCATTAACATTAATAATGAAAAAAATTGCTACAATAATGTCTACCGGACAAAAAATAAAATCTAAAAACAGAGATAATTATATAAATTAAAAAAAATACCGAAATTATATTAGACAAAAAAAACAATTGTCAGTCTATAATTACAAATATAATTAAAGCAAAGAAACAAACAATAATATTATAAGAAAAGACGAAGAAATAAATATTTAGGTTTACATAAAAATAATGGAAAACATTTAAATAACATTGAAATCACGTTAACTAAATTTAGAAGAAAAAACAAAATAATAATTTATTTAAAAAATGAGTAAAGTTAAAATGCATTATAAGCGAAGCACAGTGATTACTGTAAAAATGCATTCTGCGCAGGGCGCAGTAATAATATTATAAAAATGCATTCTGCGCAGAGTGCAGTAATTATAATGAAAATGCATTCTGCGGAAGGCGCAGTAATAATATTACGAAAATGCATTCTGCGCAGAGCGCAGTAAAATTATAAAAATGCATTCTGCGCGGAGCGCAGTGATTATAATAAAAATGCATTCTGCGTTAAACGCAGTATATAATGAAATGTATCTATTATATATTACTTAGCTTATATATATATAACAAACAGAAATCAACAAAAAAATATGCTCAGTTCAACAATCTACATTATATACGCTTAATAAAGTAAATCTTATCATAATAACTTAAAATTAATACAAACATTTATTATTTTACAAAACGGAAAGCAATAGTATGTCCGACAATATGCACTGTGACGTTGCGGCTCGCCGCATCGTCGCGGCGCCCCGCCGCCGTCACAAGACGCGGAATTTCGCGCCCAGGGACGGACCAGGGAGGCAACGGCGAGATCTCCAGGGGTCATAATTAATTGCGTTTCCACGTTCTGATGACGTTCTTTTTTTTTGCAATGTAATACGCGCGGCACCTCACCCACACCACGGCAAACCTTCGAGGGAGTACGTGGCGAGGAAAATCAAGGACGATCGATGACCCGGGAGGGGTGGCAAACGCGGAAGCAGCAGAGATCGCGGGCTGGCGAGAGCAGCGCGGCAGGCGGGCGGCACGTACGGCAGCGACGGACGAGGCCGCCGATAGCGGGGCCCCAAGCGCATGGGTGAACACCCGGCTTCAGCAAAGGATCTCTACAAAACATCGACCTACGGGGTGACTGATCACCGCCCCAGGGTCAAACCGGAGACACACCGGCGAGAACCGAATTCCGTCCACTGCTAATGACAGAATTGAGGAGTCGCACGCCGCCGAGGGACCGCTGCACGCCCCCGAAAGATCTCGTATCGACAGCACTGCGCCGGGACACCGCGGGCTTGCAAGCTCGCGCCCGATTGGCTCGCGCGCCCCTCAGGAAGGGGTACCGTATCGATTCCGCAATCGAGCGGGTCTAGCGTTTTCACTCTCTGGTCGTCCGTCGGCGAGAATCGTTTTGTAAGATACGCGATAGCCACCCCGAGTCGGGTATTTCGATATTCGTATGGAGGATCGAGGATCGTGGTGGAAGGCGACGGCGAGGAGCCCAGGAGGAGGCGTATTCCCGGTGAGGTTGCCCGTAAATCGCGATATGTAAAGCCACGACACCGCCCTCCGGTACACGCTCTCGCTCGGGATAACGTACGTTAAGATTGAGTGTAATTTCGCGATCGATAACGAGAGCGAAGGGCCTCGGGATGGTATCGTGGCCGCGGAACCGTGGTACAAGCGTTGTGGCGAATCCCTGGAGATCGCGATAGGCGTTAATGAGTTCGGTATCGCGAGTATATTGCGTTGTCCTCGCGACCTTGGTGTACGGCCGCATACGGGCCGGTAGTTCGTCAATTGCGTACCGTTTCTTCGCGTCGGGAAATTCTGGTGTTCGAGCGTCGGTGTTAGCGTATCGATCGGTGTTCGGATCTCGTTATTACGGGCTGAGAATTGTGCTCTCGCGTTGAGAAACTTTGCGTCCGGTATTACTTGCGCTGCGTCCTATACTCGCGTTAATAAAGTACCGGCGTTCACACGCTTCGTGCGTTTAGATGTCAATTGCGTAGTTCTTCCTGGCGTTCCGGGGATATTAGAAGAGCACTTCGAGTCAAAGGTGGTGTGGCCTTCTCCACACCTGGCGCCCAACATTATTAGCGATATCGCGACTGGCTTGGTTAAATGACTCGGCGCCTTCCCGTTGCGCCCGAGCCGAATATCTCGCGTTAAGTTAAGACATTATTGCGACAGAGTTTTCGTACGGTCCCGGACGTGGTTTCCACGCAATCCAAGCGTGACGCACCATTATTTCGCGACATTTTGTGTTGAACCTCACTCTCGTGAGTGATATTAAGCGTCTTATTATTATTCACATTATTCATGTAATATTATTAATTGTTTGTGAGAATAGAACCTTCAGCGGGTTTATTAGAGACCCAATTAATACTCCGTGGGTGTCTCGCGTCCGCAGTAATATTAGTTCTGTTAAAGGAATCTCGACACCCCGCCACCGGCATTCTTGATTTAGTTATCGAAATTATCTTGTGTTTGATCGAAGCCGGATGGATAAACGTTGTTATTTTCCCGACAACCAGTACTCAATAAATATTATATTCTTTGTTATCTGACTGAGTATGAAATTAACGTGTCACCCCGCCGAGTGCCGTGCCGCCCTTCATTAACCCCGCCCGTGATTAGGTCAAGCTAGCCGATTCCCCGCACCTCCACACTTCGTTTCGCGTCTCGTTTAGGTTTTCGCGATTTCGTGGACGCGAAGGTACGCGTCTAACATTCGGAACATTTCGTGGAGTATCGGAGGTGCGAGGAAATCACTGGAGAGGCCAACCATCCCGCTCTCCTAAGTCCTTTTGATCCGGCTCACGCCCCGGAGCGGTCCGGGAGTGCAAAAAGTCGTGACAGCACATATAAGAAATCGTGAAAATTAAGTGAATATATACTAAATTATCGGGGATTTAATGTTATGGGATTGATAATTATGAGGTTTGGGCCGGGGGAGGTTTTTAGCCGGTGAATAAGTCCGGCATAACCCTGGGGACCGGCCCTGGAGTATGCGTAAGCATTTTCCTCCTCCAACAAAAAACAAAAAAAAACAGGATTTTTATTTTACAAAACAGAACGCAATAGTGTGTCCTATTTGATTGTCTCTACTTTCTCGACGTCATAAAGATTTATAGAAAATAAAAAAAGTGTGCAAGTAGAAACTTGCACATTGCTTCCTCATAATTATTAAATGTGTATGTAGAAACTTGCACATTGCTTCCTCATATTTCTTAAGTGTGCAAGTAGAAACTTGCACATTGCTTTCTTAGAGTTATTAAGTGTACAAGTAGAAACTTGCATGCATTGAATTAAGCGATGATCGGTAAAAGAGTTCATTTAAAAAAAAATTTTTTTTTGAATTTTTTAAGAAATGTTCGTGGTTGCTCTAACCTCCGTAAATATTGAGATATCGGGCTGTTTTTTTTTTTTTTTTTTTAATCAATAGAGTATCATTCAAGAAAGGTTGGTATTGAATTAGGCGATAATCGGTAAAGAAGTTCTTTTTTAAAAAAATTTTGAATTTTTCTCCCGACTGCTGCCAACCTTCGGTTGGCGAAGACAAGGGAGTATGCGTTTCACGGAGGCCGAATCTTTGTTACCTTAGTTCTCGATAACTACAACATAATTTGATATGTGCTTCCGTATATAAGTTTCTTATTGATCAAGCAGGGTTTATAGCGTATAATTATCATTAATCGTTGTGTTAATAAAAAAAAGCGAAAAAACGATATATTACATTTATATGTTCTCTTATTGGCTATCGACTGAGTTACAGAGGAAATTGATTAACCAATGACATGCATCCACATGGGAAATTTTAGTGAGATTTTAGTTGCCTCTATGGGCTTTGGCAGAACGTATAGCTTTTCTATTCATCGCTGCACGCTCATTGGATATCACGCGGCGTGCACGATGTTATCGCGCGCGCTGGCTGCTCTATTGCTCACATGTCATATTTGGCCGGTAGTTAGAGGTTAAGTTTGTTTATACAAGTTTAATCTTTACAAAATTAAATAAAAATATAATAAATAGTGTGATAAACAGTAATACACTGCCTAATACAAGTTTGTTTATTGAATCATTTCCTCGGAAATACCATGTGGTATCAGGTATCTCATATGTGTGTATACATACAGGGTGTCAAGTAATAATTAAGCGGATCACTGCTCGTGATGGGCAGCTAGAGCGGGTAAAACTGAATCGAAAAGTCTTACTGTTTTGTAAGTATTTCAATAATTAATGATAAAATAATTAATAAAGATACGCAAATCAAGATGCGTTTGTGCGATTCGACGAGAAGGAGCAGTCAAATGTTTACGTTGCTATTAGGCCGCGACGAGACATTGGGAGGAACGCTAATGTTTATAACAAAAATTATTAACTATACATAAGTGACACTCATTGTCATTATTGTTTATAAAGCTCTCCTCTTTCATAATATTTCGCTATGCACATAGTAACGTAAACGTTGGGCTGCTCCTTCTCGGCAAATCGTGTGGATGCACACTGATTAATTCTCTTATCTTTATTAATTAATTTCTTATTAATTATTGAGAAACTTACAGTACGACAAAAAACGTTTAATTTGATTCAGTTTAAATCGCTCTTCCTGTCCACGAGAAGTGGTCCGTTTATTATTACCTAATACTCTATATATACACACATGGTTATATGATATATAATAATTATATAATAATTACCATATTATTAATACAATTGACACACTATTAGAAAATATTATCTAATAACAAATATGATTAAAAATATATACAAATACTTGATTACTTACCACAATTTATTCTTCTTATTATTATATTAGGCATTACAGATATAATTATTAATTGCATATTTTAAAAGAGCAGTCGGGAGACGCCACGCCAAATTTTATACTTAATATTTTAACATATATTTTTGCTTCTCTTTTTTTGTACGCAGTTAAACAACTTAAATACAGAATTTTCTTTGACATCTAAAACGTGATTGAGAAACACTTGGCGTGGCGTCTCCCGACTGCTCTTTTAAAATATGCAATTAATAATTATATCTGTAATGCTTAATATAATAAGAAGAAGAATAAATTGTAGTAAGTAATCAAGTATTTGTATATATTTTCAATCATATTTGTTATTAGATAATATTTCCTAATAATGTGTCAATTGTATTAATAATATAGTAATTATTATATAAATATATAATATATAAATATATAATATATAAATATTTTATAATTAATATTATTTTAAATTTTTAGAAGTTTTTAATTTTGTATTTTATACTTATTATTATATGTATATTATACATTTTTATTACCAAATAATTAAACCTGTTTTTGATTAAATTTTTGTATGTTATTGTTTTTAAATTTTTTTATATAAGTTCTTGTTTTTAACAATTTTAAATTTTGTTTTTACCTTTTTTAAATTGCAGTTATTAAATTTTTTTAATTTTTATTTTCTGCATTTAATTTAACCTAGTTAGGCAGCAGTCGGGAGTTTTTTTTTTTTAAACAATTTTTTTATTGTTTAATTTTTTGTTTCTAATTTTTATTTAAACTATGTTTTGTTTTTAATTTGTTTAATTAAATTTATTTATTATAAGTTTTTGTTTTTAAATTTTTTTTATTATAAGTTTTTGTTTTTAAATTTTTTGGTTTTTAAATTTTTTTTTATTTTTTTTTGTTTTTGGTTAAATTTGTTTTTGTATAATTTTTTGTTTTTAAATTTTTATATAAGTTTTTGTTTTTAATTTTGTTTTTAAATTTTATTTTAAATTTTAGTTATTAAATTTATTTTTTTTATAAGTTTGTTTTTATTTATTAATTTTTATTTTCTGCATTTAATTTAACCTGGTTAGGCAGCAGTCGTCTTTTTTTTTTTAACAATTTGTTAATTTGTTTTCTGCCTTTTTATTAAATTTTTTAAGTTTTTAATTTTTAGTTTTTTAAATCTATTTTTTATTAATTAATTTTTTATATTATATTTATTTTTAATAATAAAACAATTTGAGAAACAATAATTAATTGAGTATCTTTACTACATACATATAATATATAATTTGTAATGCAATTTATTTTTCCTATTAGAACAATAACGAATATATCACATGAAACCGAAAGTAATAATGAATGTCATAATGAATCATTTGCATCACAAGAAATTTTGCAATTTATTAACCTTATTGATGTCCCAAATAATCGAAATCCAAAAAAGTCAAAGTAAAAATTTTTATAATATAATATTTGTATAACACATAATAATTAAAATCTGAGCAATAAAAATAATTAAAACCAAAATTAAAACGTACATTTAATATTAATAATAACAATTACTTAACAGTTTAATAAAATTACAAGTCTCTATATGTACAGCTGAAGAACTATTAAAATCAAATATTGGAGGCCCTTCTTCACAACCTTGTTCTTCAAATTCTCGTGAAAAAGATGTCACACCACAACAAAGTATCTTTTAGCGCCCTTCACTCTTTATAGAAAAATCTTCTACGTCTAGTTCATCTTTTAAAAGAAAAAAAGGTTATTTATATATAAAATATTATATAAGAAATATTATATATATATATATAAAGGAAGATGTCCTGACTGACTGACTGATATATACATATATGTATATATAATTAAAAATATTTTAACTTCAAATTTAGCTAATCATGAGTGTGATCCGGTGGAAGAAGTTATATTAGATTATATAAAAAATAAACCGACTTCAAGATCGTCATTAAATCGAGAACATTCTGCTGAAGAATATTTTTATATTTATCAACTGCTTGCGATGTACAAAATTTTAGTTTGTCATCGCGGTTATATATGAGGCAAAAAGTTTTAAACGCATTTGAAGTTATTTTAGAAAATGAAGACATTAATTAAAGTTATTAATTTTACATTGTTTATATATTAATTAAGTTATATTAATATTAAAATGTTAAAATAAAAGAGTTAAATGTTCAATGTGTTAAAATAAAATATTATTTACTCAGTTTATTGACTCAGTTTATTGTACATTTTTATATTATTGTAAACATGCCTTAATTATTTGCTTGTTGCAAATACCAGTTCTTTTGGTGGTCTGGTAATTTATCCCACTGCCATTGGACACTGCCTTCTGCCATAAAATTATTTTTATAAATTTCCCGAACTTCTTTGGCCACTTGCGTTGAATTCCTGGCTGCGTTTGGATTAAAGTTTCGTAGTCCGAAAAATTCCAATTTGTAACATTCCACTTCGATCTTTTCTATCAACAAAACATGGTGGAAGATCCTATCTTCTTTGTCCTGGTGCAAGATGAAGCTCACTGTCCCGAAGCCAATTGTGCAAAACAACACAACATTGTACAATACTTTGTACAGTTTCAAGAGATGCAATTATTGGTTTTCTAAAAATACGAAATCTTGATGTCATTACTCCAAACGCATTTTCAATACACATTCGAGCTCTGCTTTCTCTATAATTAAAAATTATTTGATCTGGTGTTAAATTAACACCGGGATAAGGCCGCATTAAATTTTTCAATAATGGGAATGCTGCGTCTCTGACAAATACAAAAGGAACTCTAGTATTTGATCCATGAAGAACAGTTGGTGGAGGCAAGGGTAATTTTTGTTCAATTATATCTTTTCCAAAATCTGATGATTGGAAAATACCACCATCACTCTCTTTTCCGGCTGATCCAATGCTTACATATATAAATCTGTATTGCGCATCACAGGCTGCGAGAAGTACTATACTAAATGTTCCTTTATAATTATAAAAAGTAGAGCCTGTATTCTTGAAACACTGTACAACTACATGTTTTCCGTCAATAGCTCCAACACAATTTTGGAAATTTCAAATATCCCCAAAGTCTTGAGCTATGCTAGCCCATTCCTCTTCTTTTAATACAGGTAATACTTTCGGATGTAAAA